>NC_088244.1:32581738-32886238 GCF_036934945.1 Oncorhynchus masou masou
CTCTCGCTCTCTTCTCTCTGGTCCTTTAAGCCTGCTGCATCACAGGAGCTATCCAGTGCTGAACCAGAAGATTTTTTTATCTTTTTGAAAGCTGGGGGAGCCATAGAGTAACACACAGCGTTGCCGTCAGCCTTGTTCTCCACTGGTTTCCATTTTCTTTCCTTCTCTTATGTTTTTTAGAGGTTGTCTTTTCGTTTAACACAAGGATTACTACTACCGTCAGCAGGCTCCAGCTCTGCCTGTTTGCTGCTTTCTTTGGGGGTCTTCTCTTTTCTTCTCATGCGTGATTCTCGGGTCTGTGTGTTTTTTATTCTTTGAAACATGCCCCGTTCGTTTTTGGTGAAGAAAATCAAGCTTGATGATTTCTCTTCATCCAATGCTGCCTCTAATCACCATCACCACCTGGACGACTCGTTCACTCCTTTCTCACGATCCATCACTGACTCTGTGACCAACTTGGGGGTTCGCCTCAGTGAGAATGGTGAGTTTGCATACCTCTGCACAGCACACACACGTCCTGCCTGCCGTTGGCTAGGGTGTGCTACTGTATCACTGCTCCCTTTGGAGAAACAGGTTTAGTTGTTGATTCCAGAATCAGAATGCCCCATGATATCAACATAGTAAACACAGTTGGAATTCTCTTTTGTTTGTGTATAAGTGGTTGTTAGGTGAAATAGTGCCTCTTCACCCCTTGACATGCAGGGTTGTCTGGGAATTCATAGTGATGTTACATAAAGCCGGCTGATTTTGCATCCGTATCGCAAATAATCCTCTCCAGCACCACTACCCCACCCCCATTGTGCTCCCAGACTTTTTTTTTTTACTCTGATGATTGGCAGACACAATTCAGGTCACAGCAGAGGATCGGCTTATGCAAATTGGGGAGCAAAACGTGCCGCACATCTGTAGACGTGTGTATCTGAATTTGTATTACTTGCACAAATGACTGTGTGCCTGAAACATACAGGATGACAAACTGAAAAATGTATGAACATGAAAGATGAGTGCCGGATGATACATTTGTCCTTCGCTGTTATTGTCCTTGAGTTTCCATCACAGTCCGAACCCCCCTCTGCCCCCCTCCCTTCCCACCCAACCAGAGCATGCATGCACAGTCTCCCCACCCCCATCCGTCCGCTACATCTTTCTCCTCCTTCCGGGCGTTTGAAAACTAGCAGAGGTAGAGTTTCAGCCATGTACAGTACGGCCGGAGGGGGGGGGGGGGGGGGGGGTAGCTGGGATGGGGGCGAGGAGGAGAGAGAGAGGGAGAAAAATATAGAAATGCTTCGGGCAGCATTGACGAGGGCCACGTGACCAAGGGTATACAGTAAACATAGAAGAAAGGGCACATAGCTGCACAGTGGGCAGCATTAGGACTGGGCATCACGCTAAGCCCAAGTCCAGTCAGAGCCAGAGCCAGAGCCAGAGCCGGAGCCAGAGGGAGACGTCCTTCACTTTCAGTCAGTCAGGTTTTAGCTCGCTCCCATTTTGTGGCCATATTTAGGATGCCAGACGTCTGTCTCTCTTTGTTATTTTGTCTGGCAATGATCAGATAGCTTTACAGTTCAGCTCAATCTGTGAACAAACGATGCCCACTTGTTATTCCATCACATCACATACTACTGTGATTCAGTGATTTTAGATTTGCAACAGCAACCAATAACAAAAGCACATGTTTGCACTGTGTTGTTGTTATTCACAAATGATGGCTGTAGTGAATGGCCAATTTAACTAAATATATATTTTGAAATTATAGATTATGAGGATAAATAAATTTGTGTTTTATTTACACAAATGCACAAGGTTATGATGAAGTTATGGAATCAGATTCATTGCAAAAACATGACTTCTTTACATAGACTATGCGGTTGAAATTACAATCCTTTATAAACATGTTAGTCTCATTCTATTGTCGTGTAAATAATAAACACTACTCCTCTTCCTTTGAGAAAGAAAGAATTTTGACTGGGAGAGAAAAAAAAACATTATAGTCTATTGCATTAGGAAGGAAGCCTTCTCGTCTGCTCAATGAAATCCCAGAGAAATCACAACATTGTTGAAATGCCTTGCATCAGCACTTAGGCTGCGCCAACGGATTTCCCTCCATTGTGGAGACATTTGACTTGAAGTGTCTGTCGAACAACAAAGGAGGAAGGTGGGAGAGGGAGTCCATTAATTACATGCTTACTCTGCATTAGAGGAATGAGTTGCTGTACTGCAAAGGTTGGTACAGCATTAGTTCAGCCACAAATGATGAACTCTCTGTCTGACCTTAAGTAATTGAAACCGGTCGCATATGTGCAATTAACCAGGGGAATAGAAAACAAGATGTCCACATACTGTATGTTCCAATAACAATCTGTTGCTGTTTACATTATGTTTGACTCTTTTCCTGTGCTCTCTTTCGGGTACTGTATATTGGAGGAGATAGTGCCTCATTTTAGATGTTGGGAGAAAATATAACAATGAAATGAAATATACTTGAAATGAAGTAAGAATTACCATTACCTTAAGAAGTCTTTTTAAAATGATTTCTTTACTATAGGCTACATCTCCCAAATATCATAAGTTGTTATCTAGTCAACAAGAGATGGTGCATTTGACCAAATACCACCCCTGCCTTCCTATAAGATCCCAGTCTCCCATTCCCACAGTGTCATGGTAATGCCTTTGACAAGGAATGGGCTCTGAGAGGGACCCCTTGGGAATGGAGACAGCGTTCTAAGAGAGCACTTAAATGGATTTTCGAATGACCTGATTCTTAAAGGCACTTCAGCGAGCTTACTGTTGCATACAGGTGACCCTCCTCACAAACACTATAGCCATTTTGTTCCGTTGGTAATCCTGTTTATCGTGTTTCCGCTTAACCTTTCCATCACTGCACCATGTGCAATAGGCTATCATTGTGTTGTCCTCTCCAGTCAGTTTATTCTGTGCCCGAGCCTGCATTACTTCTATCTTATTTCCCCTCACACAGTGTGTTCCAACAGCTGTACTATTTTACAGATGATGGCATATTGATCAGCAAGAAACTTAGAATTTCATTAAAAAACAGTCAATAGTTAATTTCCACCGCGTGCTGCACACAGTGCTTAGGAATGGGTTTATTTTTCTGCAGTTATGCACTACTTCTCCCAGGGCAGGATTTGGACCACACATTCCAATTGGAATCGTATGTTTGTCCTATATTCTCGGAAGCTGTTAAAGTGGAACATGTTTAGATAAATGCATACAAGTGTGTAGATGAACTCGGCTAATGTTACTTCATATTCAGCGTTGTTTAGTTCTTTACAGCTGCCAGGAAACCTTTTAGCTTCACTTGGCTGCCTCACAATTAAAGGAGGGACAGAAAATTGTCTAGACAAAAAGGTTGCCCGTCTGTAATGTAACATCAGTCAATAATCTAGTGAGAAATGTTGGAAATATCCTGGAAGTGCTACTCTGTTGAGATCAGAGGCATCATGCCCATAGGGGGCACATGCCCCATCAGATTTGTCATGTAAAATTTAAAAAAAGATATATATTTCTCTCTAATACTACTAGCCACCTAGCAATTTTATGAAGTTGGCTTTAGCCCAGATAGGCTCCCAATCTCCAAACCTCATAACTATAGCTATAACTACCAAGAAGCCATGTCAGGCTATCAATCCAGTTAGAGTCGCTAGCTTGTCTAACTGTCTTAGCTGGCAAGGCTGGCAGACTTTAGAAAAGCAAGCAATTACTAAATGTACTGAGTAAGACTCACATTCTTTCAATCTTTTACCCAAATTTTAGCAGAGATGTAGAGAAGCATATTTTGTTTCTTTAAAAAAAGAACCACCACCAGTATATGTATATGTATATATATATTGATATAGAATTAAGCATAATGATTATGGCTCTAGATAGCAGGAAAAAGCTGTTTCAGGTGTTTGCATACTTTGTGCCCCGTCAGATTTATGTGGTGCTTGATGTCCCCTGGTTTAGATCAATTAATTTATAGTGTGGTAGACAGTCACCCCAGACCCTTGACAGTGTGTGCTGTCTGATGGGCCCAGAGTGTTCAGGCTTAAATTGGGCAAACACAGCAAAGAGATAGTCACAGAGGATTGACATACCTTATAGTGAGAAAAGTCTTATCGTGGGAAGAAAAGGTGCCTAATCAATGAGACCACTTTGTGTAATAAGAGGGGTCTTCTTTCACAGGTCTATTTAATGAGCTATTATCTGTATGTAGCAGCCACCACTCATCTGCACTGTAACTGTGTAATAAGGCTGAATGCTGTGAATAATGTTTGGCAGCAGCATAACAGTCTGAGGCCTGTGGTTCATTCTGTGTGATTTGGGGAAATTGCTATGTGTTTTGTGTGTTTTTATGCTATTGTTTCATAATTTACAAGAGGCAATCATCAATGATAATCGTGTAATCACATCACAATAGACTTATCTACCACCTCAACCCCAGGTCTACTGTAGACTACTGTAGTCTGTGTGTGTGTGTTTTGCCTTACTCTAAATATTATTGTGTGTGTTTTCTCCAGGCTACATCCAGGATTACATCACGCCATCGGTATACCAGGGGGAGAAGAAGATGGAGCTCAAGCTGGCCTCGCCCATCTCTGACCCCCTTTACACCCAGGTGAGCAGCGGGGGCGAGGAGTACTGTGACCCTGACCTGGAGCACCCTGACAGCCCCCAGTCCGGCATGACAGCCAGCGGCTTCTACAGCGGCGAGGCGGAGGCCCCGACCGAGGGTTACACCATGGATGCCTTCTTCATTTCCGACGGGCGTTCGCGGCGGAAGGGAGACGGCGACGGCCGTAAGGGAGGTAGTTCTGCCACGTCCAATGCCGATGCCACAGAGGAGAGGGAGGCCGGGGCCGCCGGCATGGCCCGCCACTCCTGCAACGAGTGTGGCAAGACGTACGCCACTTCATCCAACCTCAGCAGGCACAAGCAGACGCACCGTAGCCTGGATAGCAAAATGGCGCGCAAGTGTCCCACCTGCGACAAAGTGTATGTGTCCATGCCGGCGCTGGCCATGCACATCCTCACCCATGACCTCAAGCACAAGTGTGATGTGTGCAGCAAGGCCTTCAGCCGGCCCTGGCTCCTGCAGGGCCACATGCGCTCGCACACCGGGGAGAAACCGTTCGCCTGCGCCCACTGCGGCAAAGCCTTCGCTGACCGCTCAAACCTCCGCGCCCACATGCAAACCCACTCTGCCTTCAAGCACTACCGCTGCAAGCGCTGCAATAAGACCTTCGCCCTGAAATCCTACCTGAACAAGCACTATGAGTCAGCCTGCTTCAAGGGATCTGGGGATGAAGATGAGGACGAGTCCTGCTCTGAGAACTAGCTGGCGGAACCAGAAGGACGGAATCAGATTTTGGAACCCTAGGTTCTACAACCAATAACCCCCTTCACTCTGCCCTACATCCCTTTTTTTCTTCCCTTTTATAGAAAGCAATATTTTCACTGAGATTACGTGAAGAAACTGTTCTGATTATGGCAAAGACAATTTCAAAATATGCTGGATCCCCCCTGCACAGTAGCTAATCGTCCACAGATACATTCAATCAAAACACCCATCCCCCAAATAAAGACTTGTTTTTAGCTCACACACACAAACACAAGCATACGCACACACAAACACACACCCACATACGCACACACACAATTATATATGAGGCCTGGCATGTGAATTTTTATCAATGACTATAATGATATTGATATCAATAGTAATAATATTTAGATTCCTGATATTTTATAGAAAATACTACAGGAAAAAAAATAAACAACATAAAAAAAGGACAGTAACAGTGTTCTTTTGTTTTTTAGAGACAAAAATGACCTCTTGTATTTTTATGCTGCTTTTTATTTGCTAAGAATTGAATTCTTTTGCAACTGCCAACATGAACTTTTTATGAAAATGTGAATTATGACAGTATTTTCAAAAAATGGGAGATCATTTAAAAGTTAAAAACATACCCTTTTTGTCACACATATGTTTTTAATTCAATAGGTGTTATTTTTCTATTGTCCGACTGAATTTGTTGTTCATTTTATGTGCCAATTCTTCCTTGATTTTTTAAAAGAAAAGCATCTTTGTAACTGTGGGTATTCCAAAAGCTTCCAGCCAAACCTATTGAACAAAACCTAAAGGCAAACTTCATCAGCTGAGAACAATTAGGATCATGAACCAGGGGTCATTGTCAGTTCCATCAGAGCAGTTGTTCTGAGTTGTTATGGGAAACCTGTTGAACAGGTTGTGTTATCTCAAGATTCCGGCGGCAATCAAAGTATACGCTCTTCATCATACTGGTAACTAGAACAAAAATCACACTGGGAGCCAAACCAAATCTACCGATCTGTTGTTATAAGTGCCATGTGCATTGTGCAGTGACCTGTCTATAGCAATGAAAACCATCCCTGTTCTTCCTCCACCGCAGTGGCTTGCATGAACTTTGCCACTCTGTGGTGTTTCCCTCAGTCTTACGTAATAAGCAATGTTCATTATACACTCTCTGACGTGCCCCCCTCTTTTTCTAATACCTCAATAAGGAAAAGGTATGATCTCATGACATGCACCCTCAGTTACAAAGGATTCGTTTTTTGTATTTATATGTTGCTGAAAGCTCTTTCTACCATTAGATGTAAAATCGTCCTACTACCTTGTACATAATGTATTTCTCTATTTATGTAAGTATTTATTTATCTGTCAATGTATCTATGTATTTTATTTATTCATTTACATGATTGTTAATTTATTCATCTATTTATTTATGCCATTACAATATTTGTCTATTCACGTGCTGAAACCTGACTTTCCATTGACCTTGTAAAGATGCTGCTGATCTTTAAAGAAAATGTTTATATGCATGAAACTGTAGAGAGTCCATTGGACTTTGTTTTTTAAAGAGGAACAATGTCTCGTATCAGCGGTAACTTCAAACACATGATGAATGCAGATTATATTTGTTTCACGGCAATAATAACTTCACTGGTACGGCAATTGACATGTATATTAATAATAATCGAAGCTGTCCTGTTTGCAGTCAATTTAGGGCAATAAAATGAAACAGATGAACAAGAAGTGTTAAGATATCCTGCATCTTGTTGTTGAAATAGAAATAGAGTCCACTCAACTGCCTCCCTCCGTGTATTGGCCGAAGATTGACCCTTAATCATGTCATACACAACTGTAGCAAACGTTACTATTGTGTTTTATAAGACATCCCATGAAATGTAACATTTTCCACATATGTAACATCAAAGTCTTCCTTATTCAACCCTCTGAATAGGATAGGGGGAATCAGGTTATTCTGAGACACATTCTATACTACCAGCTGGCTTGTCTTCCACCGCTCACAGAGCTGTATTCCAGAATCCTGACAGGTTGAGTTAGTTGGAAGGAGGACTGAGGAGCCCCAATTATCATGCCAGAGGAGATAATGGCAATGGGAAGGCTTTTTTTCCCAGGTGGATTAGTCAGGCGATAATAATAGCAATGCAGTAATTATAAAACAGTGTCGACCCCAATTGCTCTCAAGCTTACCATGCCAGAGCATTGCTGCACGCCACTAATGCCCTGGAAAAGGGAAAAGTCAGTAATCGAGAGATTGGCTGTAAAACAGTTGTTTCACTCCTTATGAGGAAGACTGGGTAGGTTTCTGTTGCCTGGTCCAGCAGTGCAATGTGAATATGCCTTGGAAATACCTTAGAAGTTTAATAGACATTTAAATTACAACACAAGAAAATAAAAACAGCACTTCCCAAAATTGTCACTTGGTTGGAAGGCTGAAAATAATGGTGTAAGGCATCAGGGTGATACAGAGTTTAGCACATTTGTTATGATAGGCATTTTTCACAATCGCGGGGGCTTCTAAAATGAAGCTGTTTGGCAGATCACTCTATATTGAATCCATATGTTTCTTTTTGGGATTAGCAGTGACTAGAAGCCAGATAATTATATAAATGTAAAATGTATCATTATGATTAATGTAACAACAAAATGGATGTTCATCCATCAATTGACAATGAAGGTTTTATACAAATTCCTTTCTTCATGTCTGTTCATGTTTGATAGCCACCTAAATCTTTTAATGACAAAGACTCCGTTATTGTAATAAGATAATTATACACTCCATCCCCTCCCACCTCACATCATAACCCCTCTCCCCCTCTAACTGGTTTTCATGAGACGTGTGGTTTAGTGGTGTGTGAGATGTGAGATGTGCTAGTCTGGGATTGGTAGAGGACCGTGTCGTGTGGGAGGATAACAGGTGTTTGCAGACAGACTGCAGATAGGGAGAGTAATTGAGTTGGTGAGCGACCTCCAAGGGGAAGGTCGAGCACCAGCAGGCAAATGCACTGTCAGCTATTTGCATATTCTAAATGGATGACACAGTCACAGTAATGGTGAGTTCTCCTTTAAAAACCTGCAGGGAATAAACTGAGTCTCTCTCCTATCGTTTCATCTTTCCCTCTATTTCACCACTACCACTAAACTCATATAATGACCTCGACCTCTATATTAACCTTTGATTTTCATCCTAAAGATGTAGTTTTGTCTCATGATAGGCTTGGTGACCATACTGTACGTGTTGTGGAAAAACCACCTGTTTCCACAGCAACTTGTGGAATATGTGTTTACAGGTACTTCATTTGTAGAGTATTTTGAGTTAAAAATGAAATTGTTGTTTTTCTGGTTACTGAAGCTCAAAATTATTTTGAAGCTCATTCTCTTACTTGATGGGGGGGATCCATGTTTGTTCTGAGCAATATCACAACCAAACTGCACTGTATTTCCAATACAGATCTTTCCAGTAAAATCTAATTTATATTGTTCCAAAAATGAATAGAAGCCCTAAATGCAGAAAATTAAGTGATCATTTGTTTTGAAACATTTTTTTCAGAGTTTGAGAAAGGAAAACATTGTTCCTCTTTGACGATTTTGTAAATATATATATATATATATATATATATATATATATATATATATATATATACACAGTACCAGACACACCTACTCATTCAAGGGTTTTCTTTATTTTACTAATTTCTACATTGTATAATAATGATGAAGACATCAAAACTAGGAAATAACACATATGGAATCATGTAGTTAAACAAATCAAAATATATTTTATATTTCAGATTCATCAATGTAGCCAGCCTTTGCCTTGATGACAGCTTTGCACACTCTTGGCATTCTCTCAACCAGCTTCACCTGGAATACTTTTCCTACAGTCCTGAAAGATTGCCCACTGTCTTGAAGGAGTTCCCACAGGAGTTTGCACTTGTTGGCTGCTTTTCCTTTCCCTGATTGTGGAGGCCAGGTCTTCTGATGCAGCACTCCATCACTCTACTTCTTGGTCAAATAGCCCTTACACAGCCTGGAGGTATGTTGGGTCATTGTCCTGTTGAAAAATAAATTATAGTGGGACTAAGCGCAAACCAGATGAGATGGCGTATTGCTGCAGAATGCTGTGATAGTCATGCTAGTTAGGTATGCCTTGAATTCTAAATAAATCTCAGACGGTGTCACCAGCCAAACACCCCCACACCACTACACCTCCTCCTCCATGCTTCACGGTGGGAACCACACATGCAGAAATAATTCCTTCACCTACTCTGCGTCTCACAAAGACACGGAGGTTGGAACCAAAAATCTGAAATTTGGACTCTGCACATTTTTGGGTACTACATGATTCCATATGTGTTATTTCATAGTTTTGATGTCTTCGCTATTGTTCTACAATGTAGAAATTAGTATAAATAAAGAAAAACACTTGAATGAGTAGGTGGTACTGTATATATTTCCCAGCAATAATAATGACAATGCATGTGGATATTTACTTGTTTGCTCTCTTTGTTTATGTTGTCTTTTGTAAAGAAGACAAATACAGGTATCAACTGCAGTGTGGGTGGGAATGTGAATCTGGGAGCTTCTTAATTAAAATCCATCATAGCTGCAACAAGCTCTCACAATCTCATGTCGGAATTAGTTCATCCGTGTTTCTCAAACATCAAATTTCGAAGCTGTTCCAAACATCAAATTTCAACGTGTTTAAGGTTAAGTTTAGGCATTAACTCCACATTTTTAAGGTTAGGTTTAAGCTTAGGCATTAACTCCGAATTATTACCGTTAGGCATTAACTCTGAATGGTTAAGGTAGATGTTAAGCTCTGGGATAGGCTTAAAGCAAAATCTAAAAAATATTTTTTTCTCGCTGGAATTGAAGATGCCGCCTTTGGCACTAAGGTAATGCCCATCTACCACCCCCATCCACAATACCCTAGCAATACTGAAACCTACTTGAAGGTAACAGTGCTTACTGTTGCCCCTAGTGGCCGGTTTCCACTTCATCTCCTGGCGTCCTCAGACATAGATTGACGTCAAATACCGACTTGTATCATAGGTTACCAACAACACTCCATTACTCTGTGTATTCTGACTGGGAGATTGGTCCATGTCCTTTTTCTCTTTTCTTTTTTTCCTTTTATTTATTTGCCAAGCTTGGCTGCGCAATGATGAAAAGTGCCAAAAATTATTACCATAACAAAAGCCTTCAACATATGGTGGTCTGCTTGAAACCTTCCATATGGTCCTCAAAACATAGATTCAGATTTTCCACTTTCTTTTCTCGCTATCTTTCTTTCCATCACTTTTTCTGTCTTTAATATTTTCAACCAAGTGTGAATAAATTTAAGCCATGATTGCTGTAGGGTGTTTTGGTTTATTTGATTCTGCTACAATTAATAATGGTGATTACTATAATAAAAACAATAGCACAAGTAAACTACAGGTCCGTTTTAAATTCACTTGATAAGGCCTCTGAGCAACCAGACAACCTATTCACTTCATACATAACACGTTGTTACAATATACTGGATGCTGCATCCTCTCTGATACTGATTCAACTGGAGCGGAATTAAGAAAATCATCATTTGAATTATGCTACACTATCAATATAGCACATTCCTTGTTTTCAATTAATTACTTCAGACTGATCCAGTTCAACGTCTAATTGTGATTTACATTTGGTTGTGTTGTCAACCAAAGTGAATTCAACGTGTGTCAAATGTCACCATGTTATTGGATTTAAAATTGGTGGAAAAAAATACGAAATTCTCAAACATTGACTACTATTTGCAAATTCAATCAGTTTTCCACGTTGATTCAACGTCAACACATTGAATCGATTTGTTTAAATGACATGGAAACGTTGATTCGACCAGTGTTTGTCCAGTGGCATCCACATCAAATCACTGTTGTTAGACATAGTTTCTATGCCACTAATCTAGAGGCCAACTGGCCTGAAATGCTACAACCATATCTATCAAATTCTCAGAAATATGACCATTATTCTTCCTAGTCCCCATATCAACTGATAGATAAAACAGACCCGATATAGGTGATGGCGATATATTATGTGTAAGAGTTACTGAAACATAGGGTTATATTAAAAGCAGAGCCATCTGTTCGAGCGCTATAAAGCCATTCTTGATCATTACATTTTAATGGAACATTGATTTTATGCCGGAGCTCCTCTTTCACCAGTGACTCAAAAGCCAGAGAGAAAAATGTGGAACAAAATTAAAATGAATCATGGCAGCGGATGGGGATTATTATTCTGGTCTTTTCTTGATTGGTTTCCAGGGAATATACAAGACTTGAATTGAAATGGTGGCGGTGGTGGTGTCCTTCAGTGTCCTACAGCAGCAGTGAAACAGTATAATGAGACAGACAGTGGGCTACGACACGGGAAGCTTTTTACACTCAAGGGACAACCGGGACAATGGATCATATGTAAAAGTGTTTGCTGCGACAGCAGTAAACTAGCCCTTCATTAGTGATATTCCAGAAAATAAAACATGTAAATACGTAATATTTATGTGCGTTTACCAAAGCCAAGCTTTACAACAAGTGTTTCTAAATTCAATATCTATTTACCTAGTATATATTATTGCTCAATTCATTCCACAGTGACGTATTTTTATATATTATATTTAAAAGAAAACATCGATACATAAAAAAACAGATACTAGCCCATATTTCTAAAGTAGTTAAAGTTTCTCGAAGCAGATATTGTCCCTGGCCAGATATAACGATAACAATAAATAGGTAATTGCATTAAGTGGGTGCTTATGTGTAACAGTCTTGCTTCCGTCCGCCTCCTTTCCCAAACCTGTGCTCGAAACAGGGACCCTCTGATCACATTAACAACTGCCTACCATGAAGCATAGTTACCTACAATATGATACATGCTTTGTAGGAGGCAGTTGTTGATGTGTTTAGAAGATCTCTGGTTCGAGCCCAAGTTGGGGCAAGGAGAGGGATGGAAGCAATAGCATTGCTGCTGTGGACCCGGATCACTCAGTTGGGCTCTGCCCGGTTGCTGCGGAGAAGGAGGAGGTCAAAGGGGGTGAGTGTAACCAGTGTGAAATAGCTAGCTAGTTAGCGGTGCCTGCTAGTAGCGTTTCAATCCGTGGCGTCATTCACTCTGAGACCTGGAAGTAGTTCTGCAAGGACCGCGGCTTCTGTGGAGCGATAGGTAACGATGCTTCATGGGTGACTGTTGTCGATGTGTTCAGAAGGTCCCTGGTTGGGGCAAGGAGAGGGACTGAAGCAATCCTGTTACACATGGAATCCAATTACATCACCATAACTTCCCCCTGGTAGTACTGGCTGGGTGTAATAGGATGAGCTGAAAATTATCAGACTGTGAACCTTGAGAGAAATGATTGTCATGGCTGTGTCAAAATGGCACCCTATTCGTTATATAGTTCACTATGGGCCCTTGTCAAAAGTGGGAATAGGGTGCTATTTGGGCCACACAATCATGTCTCTCTGGTGCCTAAACAGGCTGCTGCCATCTCCTTCCTCCACCAACCGACCCTTCCATTAGGAGCACATAAACTGAATTATTGAATAGTACCTGCAATATTGAGCATGCTTGCTACACTTACTCTTCAAAGAGATTGACCTCAGATAGCCTATGTCTTTTAAGTAACTGTCAGAGATGAAATCTGTCTCAATCCCCTATAGAGAGAAGAGGGGCTATGCAGAGAACACAACTTCAACATGGATCCTGTAATTCAGCACCAGGGACAGCGAAAGAGCTGTGTTCAGGGTTGTCAGAGAAGACATTACATTACAACATGTTGATGTGATTAGGATGTGATGAGCTTGCAATTCATTATTTTATTAGACCCTCAAAGAACAGTGTGTATCTTACAGAGACTATTACTCTAACCACTGGGGTTTAGTGTTGGTCTCATGTACGGTTTCTTAGCATCCATATGCAACTGGCGCCATCTGTTGGATGATTGACTCACATGTAAAGGTCCCCATCTCTTGACAAGTAAATACTCTGGAAATCAATACGATCCTTTAAATGTAACAAACACAAAAAAAATGTATTTGTCCAAATGACTAATTAACTTCTACATCCAAATGTAAACATCTTGTAGAATATTACCTTATCCCTCTGCTCAAAATCATATTAATTTGTCTTTACTGTCAACAAAACACTGGGCACGCACTGGTTGAATCAACATTGTTTCCATGTCATTTCAATGAAATGACTTTGAATCAACGTGGAGTAGACGTTGAATTGACGTCCGTGCCCAGAGGGAAAGGTGTTTGCCTCACCAGTTGGTTCTTAGGCAATCAAGGCCACCCTAGCCATAGCTGTAACTGCCTCTTTAAGAGCTAACCGTTTGTCTTTGCACATTCCGTATGTGCATCACAGGACAGAGAAGCTCATTAAAGCCTCTCGATTCCTCCCTGGTCTGTTTCATCAGCTGAGACTGCCAAGCTCTTTAGCTCAGTGTTCTTGATGTTTGTGCTGTTTATGTAAAACCCATCTGTTAGCTCCTCTCTCTCTTGGCAGAGGGGCCACCTCTTCCTTCTGCTTCTCTTTTGAAGTCATGTCAAAATCAGGTTTTCATGCATTTAAAACATCTGAGCTTCACTTTTTTTTTAAATCAACATTCAGGCAGAAGTTAAAAAAGGGCACTGCTTATATAAGGTACAAGCCCAACATCTCGCCAAACAATTGTTTTATTTTTTTTCCCCATTATTTTTGAGGAGAGCAACTTTATTTTCCTGTTTTGGCTGAATAGTCCACAAAGAGTATGTGTTCGTTTTTGCATTCATGCATGTTCAACACAGTGTACGAACACAACAGATCAGTCTAGCTTCTCTGTAAAAAGAGCTACATGCAGCAATGACAATAATAATGCCAGTCACAATTAAAAGAGACTTAAAAAAAAGAGAATTAAAAGAGACTCTCTCAAAGAGTTCATTTAAAAGACTGAACATCACTGTCAGAATAATTATCTCTTTAAAAGCACACCATTGTGTTATAAATAAAAATAGCTCATAGCCCTGCTGTCAGAGAGTTGGCAGATCATTTTCTTGAAGAGCTCCAGCGTGACAATCCCATGGGGGCTGAAATCTAATATTAACAGCAAATCATTATGTGAGAACTGCTCTTCCGTGACCCGATGCTGTACCTGTATGACTAACTCAATCTTGGTAATAGAGATATGTTCGCTACTGTACTGGGATGGAGTGCTGCTGTGACAGTTAAGGGTTATAGAGAGTGCATTGGGACTTCTGGAAATACTTACTGTAGGAGTCATTTACGTGTCTGTCGGATGTGAGTGACAAGGTTTCTTCCTCTCCTGTGATGATCTAATGGGGCACCATGGTGAAGTCAGGGTTTGTGTGATTGACAGCAAAGCAGTGACTTGATTGTGGCATTTCATGTATAAAGAAACTGATGTGCTGACAATGGAGAGATGTGTTGGTTAGATTTGTAACCTCACATAATATTCATATTTTCAGCTCAGATATTCAAAACCTACACACGTCATGCAAATATTTACATCAAATATGTGCTTTGCCTATGAAAGGGAAAGTACAGTTTTGTTTTAATTCAAGAACATATACAGGTAATTGCCAAAATAAGGAATAAGGGATAAAAGTACACTATATATACAAAAGTATGTGGACACCCCTTTAAATGAGTGGATTTGGCTATTTTAGCCACATGTGTTGCTGACAGGTGTATAAAATCGAGCACACAGCCATGCAATCTCCATAGACAAGCATTAGCAGTAGAATGGCCTTATTAAAGAGCTCATTAACTTTCAACATAGCACTGTCATACGATGCCACCTTTCCAATAAGTCAGTTCGTCAAATTTCTGCCCTGCTAGAGCTTCCCCTGTTAACTGTAAGTGCTGCAATTGTGAAGTGGAAAAATCTAAGAGCAACAACGGCCCAGGCATGAGGTGGTAGGCCACACAAGCTCACAGAACGGGATCGGCAAGTGCTGAAGCACATAGCGAGTAAAAATCATCTGTCCTCGGGTGCAACACTCACTTCTGAGTTCCAAACTGCCTTTGGAAGTAACGTCAGCACAAGAACTGTTTGTTGGGAGCTTCATGAAATTAGTTTCCATGGCCGAGCAGCCGCACACAAGACTAAGATCACCATGCACATTGCCATGCGTCGGCTAGAGTGGTGTAAAGCTCACCGTCATTGATCTCCGGAGCAGTGGAAACGCTTTCTTTGGAGTGATGAATCACACTTCGCCATCGTGCGGATGCCAAGAGCAGCAAAGAGGGGACCAACTCCATGTTAATGCCCATGATTTTGGAATGTGATGTTCGACAAGGAGGTGTCCACATACTTTTGGTAATGTTTTGTATATTGAAAGCAGGTGCTTGCACACAGGTGTGGTTCCTGAGTTCCCATCATGCTTAGGGTTCATGTATAAAAACGCCCAGTTGCCCATTATTTTGACTACCATTTCTAGAAGAAGAGATCTAAGTGACTTTAAAAGAGGGGTCTCAAAGGACCATAGGGGGTTGAAAGGGTGTGTGTGTGTGTGTCAGTCATCAGATCTCATTCCAATTTAACACTTATTGGTGATTCTGGAGCGGTGCATGAGACAGCGTTTTTTTAACCACCATCAACAAAACACCACATGAATTTTCTCTTGGAAGGATGGTGTTGCATCCCTCCAATAGAGTGAGTTGACCAATCGAGTTCCAGACACTTGTAGAATCTATGCCAGGGCACATTGAAGCTGTTCTGGTGGCCCAAAATGCCCTATTAAGACACATTATGTTGATGTTTCCTCTATTTTGGCAGTTACCTGAACATCTGTGTCATTATATTCCACAGAATAGTAGGCCAATGCTTTGAGCACTGAGCATATCCTTAAAACTATATATGTAATTTGCTTTGTTCTATTACATTGTTGATAAGCTTTTTTATTTATCAACTCTCTTGAACATACAATACAAGTGAGCCATAAATTGCAGCTGATCCCCCTTGTGACCAATTAATGAATTTGATTTATTTTACCTTTCTTTAACTAGGCAAGTCAGTTAAGAACAAATTCTTATTTTCAATGACAGCCTAGGAACAGTGGGTTAACTGCCTTCTTCAGGGGCAGAACAGCAGATTTTTACCATGTCAGCTCAGGGATTCAATCTTGCAACCTTGCGGTTACTAGTCCAATGCTCCAACCACTAGGCTACCTGTAGCCCCAACATAAAACTAACATACTTAATGCACTATCATATTGTAGTTCAAAGTATTTATGATGATTTAATGCAGTGACATGCTTGTCTTTCCAATAAAGAATTTATAATTGTCTCATTTGTGTTATAACCTGACTGGGTAGGAGAAACCAACAATTGTTCTATCTTCTTCACTACTTTGAAGCTTCCCAGTAATACCTGCATAGGTAAAGCACTGAGCCCAGACGTCCTTTTAGTCACCACAGCAACCTAGCTGGCTCTTTGAAATCCCTACAAATATATGATTTTTATCGCCCCTAGTACTCCAAGTGTTCTTTTACGTAAAAGTCATTATATCATGTACTAAAACTTCACAATTCAAAACATGCACTCACCTCATTATAAAAAGTTAGTCACCTAAAGATTCTGCTTGCATATTTATTCTGTTTGTTTATTCTTTTCAACTGTATGACTAATTGCTAAGATTAATGTTAATGAGAGTCAGTTGGGATATGAGTAAATTGACTGCAGGTTCTGATTTAAAGGTGTATTATCTATAGAAGCAGAATATTTACAAAAATTCCTGTGACATTTCAGTTTGTTTGTTGAACTACACTCCTTAGGGCGCAGCGGTCTAAGGCACTGCATCTCAGTGCTAGAGTCGTCACTACAGACAACCTGGTCACTACAGGCAACCCGGCCGTGATTGGGAGTCCCGTAGGGTGGAGCACAATTGTCCCAGCGTCGTCTGGCCTTGGCTGGTGTAGGCAGTCATTGTAAATAAAAATTTGTTCTTAACTGACTTGCCTTGTTAAATAAATAATAAAAAGGATACATATCAGCGCTTTGAAATCTTGCTTTGAAATTTCTCTCCATCATGTTGAGAAGTGACACAATTAACTTTGGTGAAATAACTTATTTTCATTCACAGCAAATGTATTTTTTAGTATTTGTATAGTAATGCAATAATGCATAATAATCCAACTCCATAGTTTTTCCTTTGCCACTTAACAAATCAGAGAAATAACTTTATGGCTGATAACTGAGACCGCTTGGTATCAGGGTCGTTCCACGAAATGAGTACCTTTTGCGTCCCTTTGATATTTTAAGTAGAAATTGTGCAACAATATTGAATGAATAGCCTGTTATATTCAGTGATGTGCGTTTCAATATAGACCACATGGAGAATTCAATAAACTATTTTGACATGTTTGTCCATGCACCCCTCTGTTACTTCCAGGAAGATTTTACCCACATAACCCCAACATTTCCCCAAGTTTTCACCATTATTGTAAAGCCTTTGTTATTTTGTTGCTTTGACAAATTCATTTCTGAAGATTATTATTTATTTAATGTGATTATTCATTCATTTTAAGGTCAACCAATTCAGAACAATCCTTGTCCTGCAATGAAACATTATTGTGGAGTTTATAGTTACGTGATGCCTCAAACCCTATTACAGGGGATTAGTCACCAGTTTACTGATGCTCTTCCATGACCTCCCTAGGAGGGGTGCGTCTCTTGAGGGGGTTGAATCACTGACGTGATCTTCCTGTCTGGGCTGGGGCCCGTCTCGGGTTCGTGCCGTGGGGGAGATCTTTGTGGGCTATACTCAGCCTTGTCTCAGGGTAGTAAATTGGTGGATTGAAGATATCCCCCTAGTGGTGTGGGGGCTGTGCTTTGGTAAAGTGGGTGGGGTATAGCCTGCCTGGTTGGCCTTGTCCGGGATTATTGTCAGACGGGGCCACAGCGTCTCCCTACTCAGTCTCAGCCTCGAATATTTATGCTGTAATAGTTTATCTGTCGCGGGGCTAAGGTCAGTCTGTTATATCTGGAGTATTTCTCCTGTCTTATCCGGTGTCCTGTGTGAATTTAAGTACGCTCGCTCTAATTCTCTTTCTCTCCCTCTCCCTCCCCTCCCGGAGGACCTGAGCCCTGGGACCTTGCCTCAGGACTACCAGGCCTAATGTCTCCTTGCAGTCCTCAGTCCACCTGGTCGTGCTGCTGCTCCAGTTTCAATTGTTCTGCCTGCAGCTATGGAACCCTGACCTGTTCACCGGACGTGCTACCTTGTCCCGGACCTGCTGTTTTGACTCTCTCTGAATGCTCGGCTTACATTTACTCCTGAGGTGCTGACCTGTTGCACCCTCTACAACCACTGTGATTATTATTATTATTATTATCTGACCCTGCTGGTCATCTATGAACGTTTGAACATCTTGGCCATATACTGTTATAATCTCAACCCGGCACAACCAGAAGAGGACTCGTCAGCCCTCAGAGCCTGGTTCCTCTCTAGGTTTCTTCCTAGGTTCCTGCCTTTCTAGGGAGTTTTTCCTAGCTTCTACATCTGCATTGCTTGCTGTTTGGGGTTTTAGCATGAGTTTCTGTATAGCACTTTGTGAAATCGGCTGCTGTAAAAAGGTCTTTATAGATACATTTGATTGATTACATTCCCCACATACCTTCAAAAGGATTCAGCATTCATAATTGATTTGAAAAACACAATTTCTACCATAATTTCTCGCAATACAAAAAGTTAAAAGAAAAATCATACCTTGTCGAACAAATAAAAATGTTGATCTTTGGTAAATGTCTCCTATATCTGCCGTGTCTATTACACATGTTGCAATACATTTTTTTTTGCGACATTGCTTTTGTTGAATGAACCCGGGTTAATGGAAACCTGTGCCTACTGGCACGATCAGCAGGCTAGAATGGCGTCTTTTTGTAGGCACTAACTCCACCATGGTTTGTTGGACAAAGCCTACGAGGAAAATGAATGGCTTTTTGGTAGGGTTTTTAAGATAAATGAAAATAAGGCATGTGTTAAACACAGGTTTGGGAGATTTTATATGTTTTGTTCTATGAGATACTCTTCATCAGCTAACATCACTTTTTGTGAATTTTGAAGAATTTATGTTATAATAATTTTAAAAAACAAATCCCATAAAGGCTTCATAATGGTTATGTTAACTGACTGCTAGTGCCTCATAGAACAACACGTATAAAATCTCATAAACCTGTGTTAACCTCAGACCTTATTTTTAGCATTTATTCCGAAACCCTATTCTTTCCCATTCATTTTTCCCATATGGATGGATGAACGAACCAGAAGTATCTAATTTCCGGGTTTTAGGACTACAAGCAAATATTTTTTATAACTAACACAAGATGAACGACAGGCTCTGGTCACAATGGGAGCAAATTAATCATAGTGGCCGGAACAAGCAAAAAGGTTGGAAGAGTCAAGCACGAGCCAGTGAGATCCTATTGGTGTGATCTGGCATTTATTTGCATATTTCCGTTAGAGAACGCCTAATGTAAAGTGTGCAAAATCTAAATTCTCCCTCACACTCCTAAACAGTGCAACTTTTTTTCAACTTTGGAAAAGTGTAAAGTCTACAAAACGTAAAATGTAAAATCCACTCTGTTTACTACAATTTGTAATTTTGGAAACAAAACTGTATGGAGATCAAATGTTTCTTCAATGAGAAAATGTGCACAATGTCGTGCAAAATCCATCTTCTCGCATGCTGGCCACTGGGCTTCCTCTCATCACCATATTTGGTAATGAGTGGAAACGCCAACTGGATGATTCACATTTACACAGCCTGTAAAATATCTGGCTCATTATGCTACAAACTGGCGACACAGAACAATGATCCAGATATTTCACCAGATGTATAAGTGTGAAGCATCCGGTTGGCGTTTCCACTCACTACCAAATATGGTGATGAGAGGAAGCCCAGTGCCCGACATTAATGTTAATTTTCTCATCAATGAAACGTTGAATCTCAATACAGTTCTGTCCCAAAACTACAATCTTTTACGAACAGAGTGGACTAAATTGTGTAGATTTGACCCTTTGCCAGGGCGAATTTAGTTATTGAACACGAGCACTTCACAGAGTAGGCGCTACCTAACGGAAACATGAAAATATGCTTAGAACGCGCCAATAGAATATCGCGAGCTCGTGCTTGACTCCGCCCCTCCTTGTTTGTTATGTTCACTGTGACTAATCTGTTCCCATTGGAAACGGTGATATATCCTGGGTTACGACAATGGTGTTGGCGAATGGAAAACTGCATGCGCCACTACGCATGAGTTTACACTACTTCCTCGTTTACAAAACCGTACGGCTCCAACTAAATTACACCTTTCGATTGTTAAGGAGTGGGTGCAGTGGAAACCACACATGTTTACCTATCAGACAGTTGAACATCTCTCGTAATAGAATGGACTCTGAGAAGAACATTGAAAATAGGTCTATTCACTCGGACAACGTCGAGGAAGTTCATAACGTGCCAATGGAAGTTATCATACGACCAATCCCTCCTCTACTAGATGAGTCCAAAGTTCAGAGCCTTATGGGTACAATCCAGGTAAAAATGTGTCCTAGTTATGCCAAAATCAAACCATAGAGTTCAGATAAGTGTTGATGTTAAACAGATTGCAGCAAGAAAGTTGTGAAGATTCTCTTGTTGATTGGGAAACATCTGACAGACTAGGCTACTGTATTTGTAAGGCTTAAACCCTCTAGAGCAGGGGTGTCAAAGTCAAATGGACGGAGGGCCAAATAAAAAATTTAGCTACAAGCCGAGGGCCGGACTGTTCGAATGTTCATTGAAAAAATTTTAAATGACGCATATAGTCTAGTGAACCTAATTGAACCTACTGAAAACCTAACAAATATATTCCAATATGATCAGATAAATAAAGCAATATTTTCTTATGGCTCTGTCAGTAATCTTTAATTTTCAACAGACACAAAAGACAAATTTCCTTTATATAAAAATCCCCATAACATGAACATTAAATGAAAGAAACCGGTATTCAAGGCACCATCAGTAGCCTATATTTTCTATTTTAGCAAAAGTGGGCTAAATTTACTTCAAAGAAAAAAACAATAATAGCAATTTTCTATCATCCACTCAACTGAAATATTTTTAAAATATAATTGGATTGAAATACAATAAAATAAAGTGCAAAAATCTATTAATCAAAAACAACACTTTGTTTAAGGAGAAGTAACATGCAGTGAAAACAAATATTAAACTTTAACTTTTAAACTTGAACTGAGTAAAAACTCTAAATATGTGATTGCACAGTAATGTTCACTTGTTTGAGGTTGAGGGTGATACTTGGTGGTGTCCCATCTTTTCCACAAGTTCATCAATGTTCGGGGTAAGGCTCTGAGCTGAGGAAATCCTCAGAATTGAGTGGAGGTGTTCAGCAGTAAGTCGACTTCTGTGTGATGTTTTGTTCAGGTTCATCAAAGAAAAAAGTTGTTCACACAGGTATGTGCTGCCAAACATAGACAACGTTTGAGCAGCCTGGATGCGCAGCTGGGGCATTGTGTCGGGGAGGAAACGGGCGAACTCCGCAGCACCCACTGCCGCATATTTTGCCCTCAGTGCATCATTGCATTGGAGGTCAATCAACTCCATTTGGAGGTTTGGTGGTGAGCTTTCCACGTCAACAGCAAATGGGTTACCGAGCAGTTCCAACCTGCTTTTTTGTGCTTCAAAGTCAGCAAATCGGCGTCGAAAGTCAGCGGCAAGCATACCTATTTTATCAGCCAACTGTGCGCTCGGGAACGCACTGGTAGAGAGCTTCTCTTTCATGGTCTGGCAGCTGGGAAAGTGGCTCAAATTTTCTTTCCGCATCTGCGTCTCCCACAGAGTCAGTTTGGTTTTAAATGCCTTCACTGTACTGTACATATCAGAGATGACATGATCCCGACCCTGCAGCTGCAAGTTCATTGCATTCAGATGACTCGTAATGTCACACAGAAAAGCCATTTCACACAGAAACATTTCGTCTCGGAGTTGTGTTGTGTCTTTCCCTTTGCTGTCCAAGAACAGACAAATCTCCTCACGAAGCTCGAAACATCTTTGAAGCACCTTTCCCTGGCTTAGCCATCGCACCTCTGTGTGATAAGGCAAATCACCATGCTCCGTTTCTAACTCCGTCAGAAATGCCTTGAACTGGCGGTGATTCAAACCTTTGGCTCTGATAAAGTTAACTGTGCGCGTGATGATGCTCATTACATGCTCCATTTTCAAGGCTTTACCGCACAACGCTTCCTGGTGTATGATACAATGATAAGCTGTCAGCTCACCTGTCGCGTTTTCCTCTTGCATCTTTTCCCGTATCTTCGCCACCAGTCCGCTCCTGTGTCCACACATCGCAGGTGCTCCGTCGGTTGTCAAACCCACGAGTTTTTCCCAAGGCAGCTCCATCTCATTTACACATCTTGACACCTCTTCATACAAATCATGCCCCGTAGTTGTGCCATGCATAGGACGTAAAGCCAAAAACTCCTCTGTCACGCTTAGGCTGGAGTCCACTCCGCGGATGAAAATTGACAACTGGGCAATGTCAGAAATGTCGGTGCTCTCATCCACAGCCAAGGAATATGCAATGAAATCTTTTCCCTTTTTCACAAGCTGCTCTTTTAGATTGATGGACAACTGGTCTACTCTCTCGGCAATGGTGTTTCTGCTCAGACTCACATTTAAAAAGAGTTGCCTTTTTCTGGGCAAACTTCGTCACAAACTTTAATCATGCAGTTTTTGATGAAATCCCCTCCGTAAATGGCCGGGCTGATTTAGCGATCTCTTCTGCCAAAATAAAACTGGCCTTGACAGCAGCCTGGCCTTGTGATTTGGCTTTTTTGAACAGAGCCTGTCGAGATTTGAGGCCTCGTTTTAATTCCTCTGCCTTTTGTAGCCTTTGTTCCATGTCCATATTCTTGTTTTTGTCCGCGTGTTTCGTTTCATAATGTCGTCTCAGATTATACTCTTTCAGTACCGCCACACTTTCTCCACACAGAAGACACACAGGTTTTCCAGCTACCTCCGTGAACATATACTCCGACTCCCACCTTGTTTGAAACCCCGGTTCTCAGTGTCCACCTTCCGTTTTGCCATTTTTGATGGGTATCTGAAAGTTAATTTTACTGTGATGCTGACGACTGCTGTGCCAATAAATATTGAAATGAAGCAGCCTACTGCTCGGTGCGTCACCGTTGCATTGTGGGAAATGTAGTATTGGTGCGTGTAAAAGATCTGCGGGCTGCCGGCTTGCTGCGGTCTGCGGGCCGGTTCTAATAATAAATCAAGATCATCCCAGGGGCCGTAAAAAACCTTCTCGCGGGCCGGATGTGGCCCGCGGGCCTTGACTCTGACATATGTGCTCTAGAGGGAATGACATTTTTTCCATGTTTAATGTATCAAAAGCAGGTTAGCGTTTTTCGTCATGAATCTTGTTCTGGAGGCAGCTCTGCAGATTGCCTGACAATCAGACTGATACCTCTGGTTCACGGTCTGAGATTATTAATGCCATTCATTTGTTTGGACATTTTCACCAGACAAGCAAGAGTGCTGAATAAAATGGTATTTTAACTTACTTTACCGGTTGTCTGTGTGGTTGGTCTTATTGCAGGTAAGAATGTGTGACAATATATCCTCACTTGTTATTTTTCCTCATAGGAATCTACAGACATCAGCATTGTTCCTCCTATTGATATACTCTGGATCAAGGGCAGGGAAGGAGGGAATTACTACTACTCCTTTGGAGGCTGTCACCGGTTTGAGGCATACAAACGGTTGAAAATGAACACCATTCCAGCAAAGATCTTCAAATCAAATGTTGCAGACCTACGCACTTACTTGGGCTCTTCAACCCCAGACCTCCACTGAATTTTGGGCAGTAGGGTAGCCTAGCAGTTAGAGTGTTGTACTAGTAACCAAAAGGTTGCAAGTTCAAATCCCTGAGCTGACAAGGTAACACTGTTGTTCTGCCCCTTGAACAAGGCAGTTGAAAATAAGAATTTGGTCCTAGTGAAAAAAAAAAGTTGAATTAACTGAGGACTGTTTTTGAGTCATAGTCAGTATGAGGACTGTAGATGTGGGTATACTCTACACGGAGTGTACAAAAAATTAGGAACACCTGCTCTTTCCATGACAGACTGACCAGGTGAAAGCTATGATCCCTTATTGATGTCACTTGTTAAATCCACTTCAATCAGTGCAGATGAAGAGGAGGAGACAGATTTAAAGAAGTATTTTTAAGCCTTGAGACAATTGAGACATGGGTTGTGTATGTGTGCCATTTAGAGTGTGAATGGGTAAGACAAAATATTTAAGTGGTGGTAGATGCCTGGTGCACCAACTTGAGTGCGTCAAGAACTGCAACGCTGCTGTTTTTTTCATGCTCAACAGTTTTTTGTGTGTATCAAGAATGGTCCACCACCCAAAGGACATCCAGCTAACTTGACACAACTGTGGGAAGCATTGGTGTTAATATGGGCCAACATCCCTGTGGAATGCTTTTGACACCTTGTAGAGTCCATGCCCTGACGAATTAAGGCTGTTCTGAGTGGAAAAGGGGAGTCAATATTAGGGAGATGTTCCTAATGTTTTGTACACTCAGTGTATGCAGATCAGGGGTTTCAGTTATTGTTTGTAAGTACTGGCCAGCAGGTGGAGATGTGACTGTTTTATATCATGCCATTAAATTAATTTCCCTCATGTATCACCTTAGACGCCGAAAGCTGGAACATTATATTTCCACATACAAATAGCCCCAATTATATATCATGTATAGAATAAAAAAAGATTCATGAAGAGATTAACTTAATTTGAAGTTGTAAACTTGCTTGTATTCTATACTGGCTGGTGTTTCTATCTGCAATGTAAATGTTAAGTTAAATGATTATGATGCAATTAAAGACAGTGTAAAGTCAACAACAAGACCTAAATAATTTATTGAAGTCAATGGAAGATTTGAACGAAAACCTGAGTTAACCACACAAATCTAAAGTCACAATATGGCCCTGCGTCTCCATTAGTCCGTGATATGAGCTCATGGACAGGATGACGAGAAGAGGTCAAGGGTCAGATTCCATAAGAACAGAGTGCCTCCAAGCTCCAGACTTACTGAAAAAATAGTTTTTTTTAAAACAGGATTAACTCGCTCCACACTACAGGATGCTATTTTGAGGTATGCATGCCCCCTTCCTCTCTGTGGCTGGCCATTGGTCTTACTCAGCCAACCAAAGTCTGTTTAAAGGACGCCTTTTGTTAACCTCGTAACCTCCTCTAGGTTGTGTTTGCCATAGTCGGCGAGGGATGAGGAGTATTTTTAACTTTCTCAGGGGATGTTTGGCCGAAGGTGAATTCATAAGGAAGAAAACCTTCACAACAAGGCCCCATTTTTCTTTTGCTCTTTGATTTCTAAATATGTCTTGACATATTTTTGTCTAGTGGGGTCATTCTTGGATGTTATTTATGTCAATTTAGGGGCAATAGGTCTGTATATCTCCAGAGAAAAAAGTTCAGTATAGTCTCTTCAAGGACAAAGAAGTGCATCACTTTGGTATGCAGGTTTACGTACAGTTGTTGGAAGTTGGCAAATACATTTAAACTCAGTTTTTCACAATTCTTGACATTTATTCCCAGTAAAAATGACCTGTCTTTGGCCAGTAAGGATCACCACTTTATTTTAAGAATGTGAAATGTCAGAATAATAGTAGAGAGAATAATTTATTTAAGCTTTTATTTCTTCCATCACATTCCCAGTGGGTCAGAACTCAATTGGTATTTGGTAGCATTGCCTTTAAATTGTTTAACTTGGGTCAAATGTTTCAAGTAGCCTTCCATAAGCTTCCCACAATAAGTTGGATGAATTTTGGCCCATTCCTCCTGACAGAGCTGGTGTAACAGTCTGGTTTGTAGGCCTCCTTGCTCGCACACGCTTTTTCAGTTCTGCCCACACATTTTCAATAGGATTGAGATCAGGGCTTTGTGATGGCCACTCCAATACCTTGACTTTGTTGTCCTTAAGCCATTTTGCCACAACTCTGTACGTATGCTTGGGGTCTTTGTCCATTTGGAAGACCCATTTGCGACCAAGCTTTAACTTCCTGATTGATGTCTTGAGATGTTGCTTCAATATATCCACCTAATTTTACCTACTCATGATGCCATCTATTTTGTGAAGTGCACCAGTCCCTCCTGCAGCAAAGCACCCCCACAACATGATGCTGCCACCCCCGTGCTTTTCGGTTGGGATGGTGTTCTTCGGCTTGCAAGCCTTGCCCTTTTTCCTCCAAACATAACAGTGGTCATTATGGCCAAACAGTTCTGTTTTTTGTTTCATCAGACCAGAGAACATTTCTCCAAAAAGTACCATCTAAATCAAATCAAATTTATTTATATAGCCCTTCGTACATCAGTTGATATCTTAAAGTGCTGTACAGAAACCCAGCCTAAAACCCCAAACAGCAAGCAATGCAGATGTAGAAGCACGGTGGCTAGGAAAAACTCCCTAGAAAAAAATCAAAATAAAACACCAAGATAAGGGTCTCCATCCATCCATATCTCTAGTCTTTGCAAGCTCAGACCTGCCTCTTCGTCTCCCTCTGCAGCCGTGGAGGAAGTGAAGGGAGACTGGGGGCAGCTTTTGCTGAATAAATCTAAAGGACTAAATTTCTCAAAATAATCGTCGTGTGTGAGACGATTTCCTGTTGCTCCCTCACTGCCTGGAAGTAACCATATCCTCACAGGGTTTTCGACACGCAAAATCCTTGTTCAGAATTTTTTTTCTTAACGTCCATGGCCTTTAGAGATTGCACCTGTTACTTTAGGGGGTTCATTCCATGGGTGCTAGATGCTGTATCTTTGAGGTTTTAAAGACGATATGGGGATCAGGTGGAAAGTTGAATGAAGTGTTTATTTAGAGACAGTGTGGTCCCATTCTTTCTCATTCTTGCTCTTTCTGTTGTTGCTTCTAAATAGCCAACAATACATTTTGAATTAGTAATCTCTAGTAATGCAGTGGTTCATGTGTTCTATGTTAACTTCTTGATCACTGGTGGGTCTGCAACATGATCCATTCCAGTTGTGAAATAAAAAAAGTTCCTCTAAGAACCATGTAATTTCTCCTTTCCTCCCTGTACCCAACTCCAAACAGGAGTCTTTAATTGCTCTTCTTGATCCTTATTGCCTTGCAGAGTGAGTCTCAATAAAACAGGTGAGCAGTGACCTCCGGACGGTAAACCAGCTCACCCATTTGTTCCACTTAGGGAGGGATTACGTCCAAGTCCTTTTGAGGCCTGAGCTATGTCCTAAATGGCACCCTATTTCCTATAGGCCTATAGTGCACTCCTTTTGACCAGGGCCCATAGGGCTGTGATCAAAAGGAGTGCACTATATAGGGAATAGGGTGCTATTTGGATGTAGCCCTGTTTGTTCGGCTGAGGGGTTATGCCTCTCCAGGGCTCCCTATCAGGAATTCCTTCCGACTGCTGGCCACCACAGGCGTGTAATTCATGCCAGACCAGTGTTTCCAACGCCTTCTTGACCGCATTGCAAACTCACGTATAATTCTGCCTTGGCTAGAACATTAGACTGATATTAAACTACAAATGTCAACTGATTTTGAACTGTGATTGTAGGGTATTTACAGTTTAAGATAAGTCACATTTCTATCTTAAAACATTTAGTAAGTAGTTGGTCTCTTCTGTAGTCAATACTTAAATTTCTATGCCCACTCCATAGTATTGCTTTATCTCCAAAAACAACAACAATGTTGAGATCCTACACTACACATGAATGGGCTTTTTGTCCATCTTTAGTTGGTTCCTACGCCTGACCCTTTTTATAGAGTTCAGTGAGACTTAGTGAGGGATGCTCTCTGAAATATCTATTTTTGACAGTTTGAGGTTACCTCCTTTCTGACTCTATGCTGCTTCTCAGTTCCCATGTTATTCCCCGGCTGAATAACAGGGGCCTCTGCAGGTGGTGAAACCAATGAGCTGTCACCTCACCACCATGGATAAATGGGAACACTTCCTCCGGATGGACATTAAGAACCTTGAGTAATCCTGTGAAAATGAGTGTTGTTCATAAGCATCTCTTAACCAACCCACATGCTGACAATTAAGGCATATTTCAAACACCTCACTATTTTTGTCAATTACCACGGATTATTTCCATGGATAATAAATTACTCTTAATTAGTGCTCCCTGTACAATTCCCTGCTTCAATTCTCTTTAGGAAGAAGAGTGTATTTACAGAATGGTATACAGCATATTATATTTTTTTTACAAACTTATTTTGGGTCAATGGAGGGACTTTGTAGAGGCATTCTGTGCCACTTGGCTTGATGAGGTCATAGTAAAGTAAGAATGTATTTCATGTCATTGTACTTGTCATGCCCTGTCCTTAAAATAACGCTTAAAATGGTCTCAGTCAGTGCTTCTTTATAGTGGGTTTGAATGTCTGGTGGGTTAGCATTGTTGATGCAGCTGAGGCACATAGCAGTGGTTTGATGTGTCGGTTGGCAGGCAGGAGGTGGTGGGGACATGTTTGTGAAAGCTGCCCTGGTGACTGGTGGCTGTTTTAAAGTCAGGGTTTCTAGGCTAGCACCCATTTGCCTTAGTCCTCACTTTGTTTTGTCAAAGCTGGCCCCAGAAAGTGGACGGGTGTCCCTGGTTCACCCCTGGTCAGTCAGTCGGACATCTGCTCAACGTTTATTTACTCAACACTTCACTTTCTCCCACCGCCCAAGAAAACCCTCTCAGCATGGGGTGAGGGTATGTTAGCTACTGAGGGAGATGGGGTTTAGGAAAGAAATCACTTTTTGTTTTTTTAAGTTCACCAAGAAAGAATATAATTTTGTCCTTGATACAGACTACACCTATTTTTATGAATAATGTTTTATTAACTGTTTACATGTTTCTTTAAATTAATTGTTCATTCGTGACAGATTATTTATATTGTGTCAGCAATGTTAGCAAATTTTGAGGCTCAAATTTGAAGGGTTTGGGCGGGGGGTTCTCTTCGACATAAGACAGACCTCTCCACCTCACTGACTACAGGTTCTTCCACTGGGACTACAGAAGCTGTTTGTGACAGTGAGAAAACAAACCTCAGTGGATGGCAGGACCATAAACTTCAGACAGACATGCCAGTCACGCAGGACCACGTTCCCTCTCTCTTCTCTCTTCAAAAATGTGTAAACCTTTCTTCACTATCTCAGCTCAAAATAATCAATGGAGAAAAGTAAGTATTCAATAAATATAAATAGCCTAGATTAAATTGTGTCATTATCGTTTTGATGATAGCTAAATAATGGGTTTAGTGCTGCACATTTTGGGAAGCTCCGAAGTAAAAGGTCACACAATGAATCAAATCAAATGTAATTTGTTCCATGCGCTGAATACAACTGGTGTAAACTTTACCGTGAAATGCTTGCTTACGAGCCTTTCCCAACCAGGCAGTTTAAAAACAATAATACAAAATTAAAATAAAATGGTAACACAAGAGGAATCTCTTAACCATCTACACACAGTACCCCATAATGACAAAGTGAAATCAGGTTTTTAGAAATGTTAGCAAATCTATTCAAAATAAAATACCGAAATGTCCCATTTACATAAGTATTCACAACCCTGAATGTTAGAATCACCTTTGGCATCGACTACAGATGTGAGTCTTTCTGGGAGCTCTGCACACCAGGAGTCTACAATATTTGTAACTTATTATTTTATGAATTCTTCAAGCTCTGTTAAGTTGGTTGTTGATCATTGCTAGACAGCCATTTTCAAGTATTGTTGTAGATTTTCAAGCCGATTTAAGTCAAAACTGTAACTAGACCACTCAGGAACGTTCAATGTTCGCTTGGAAACCAACTCCAGTGTATATTTGTCCTTGTGTTTTAGGTTGTCCTGCTGAAGGATAATTTATCTCCCAGTATCTGTTGGAAAGCAGACTGAACCAGATTTTCCTCTAGGATTTTTCTTATGCTTATCTGTGCTTAGCTGCATACCCATAACATAATGCAGCTGCCACCATGCTTGAAAATATGAAGAGTGGTACTCAGTGTTGTGTTAGATTTTCCCCAAACATAACACTTCGTATTCAGGACATGAAGTTAATTTCTTTGATACATTTTTTGCAGTTTTACTTTAGTGTCTTATTGCAAACAGGTAGCATGTTTTGGAATATTTTTTATTCTATACAGGCTTCCTTCTTTTTACTCTGTCATTTAGGTTACTATTGTGGAGTAACTACAATGTTGTTGATCCATCCTCAGTTTTCTTCTAGCACAGCCATTAAACTTCAAGTGTTTTAAAGTCACCATTGGACTCATGTTGAATTCCCTGAGTGGTTTCCTTTCTCTCAAGCAAATGACTTAGGAAGGATGCCTGTATCTTTGTAGTGACTGGCTATATTGATAGACCATCCAAAACTGTAGAACATTTTGAGGATCTGAGGGCCCAAACCAAATATTTTCAGCCTCCTGAGGGGGAAAAGGTCCTGCCGTGCCCTCTTCATGACTGTGCGGGTGTGTGTGGACCATGTTAAGTCTTGAGATGTGCACACCAAGGAACTTGAAGCTCTCGACCCACTCCACAACAGCCCTGTCAATGTGGATGAGGACATGCTCTCCCCTCTTTCTTCTATAATCTATCATCTACTATGTAGTCTTACTGAAGTTGAGGGAGAGTTTGTTGTCCTGGCAACACATTGCTAAGTCTCTGATCTCCTCCCTGTAGACTGACTCATCGCCGTCGGTGATCAGGCATACCACCGTCATGTCGTCAGCAAACTTGATGATGGTGTTGGAGTCGTGCGTGGCCACACAGTCATGGGTGAACAGGGAGGACAGGAGGGGACTAAGCACACACCCCTGAGGGGCCCCTTTATTGAGGGTCAGCGTGGTGGTGTTGTTGCCTACCCTCGCCACCTTGGACCTGCCTGTTAGGAAGTCCAGGGTCCAGTTGCAGAGGGAGGGGTTCAGTCCCAGGGTCCCTAGCTTGGTGATGAGCTTGGAGGGAACTGTGGTGTTGAACACTGAGCTGTTGTCTATGAGCATTTTTACATAGTTATTACCCCTCTTATCCAGTTGAGAGAGGGCGGTGTTGGGGCAGTCTGCAAATTGGAGTGGGTCTAGGGTGTCTGGGATGATGGTGTTTATGTGTGTTATGACCAGCCTTTCTATGCCCACTTCATAGTATTTTAGATGCAAGTGCTACAGGGCGATAGTAATTTAAGCAGGTTACCTTGGCGCTCTTGGGAACACGGACAATGGTGGTCAGGTTGAAACATGTTGGGATTACAGCCTGGGACAAGGACAGATTGATAATGTCTGTGAAGACACCTGCCAGCTGGTCTGCGCATGCTTTGAGAACGTGCCCTGGTATTCCGTCTGACCCGGTGGCCTTGTGATTGTTAACCTGTTGAAACGTTTTGCTCACATCGGCCAGGGAGAGCGAGATCACACAGTCATCCATAAAAACATGGGCTTTCATGCAAGGCACAGTGTTATATTCCCCGAAGAGAGCATAAAAGGCATTTAGCTCGTTTGGGAGTTCTGCATCGCTGGACAACTCATGGCTGGGTTTCCCTTTGTTTCCCCCGTTATCGTCTGCAAGCCCTGCCACATATGATGAGCGTCAGAGCCGGTGTAATAGGATTCAGCCTTCCTCCTATATTGTCCTTTTGCATGTTTGATGTCTTGTCAGAGGTCGTAGCAGGCTTTCTTGTATGTATCCATGTCTGTCTCTCGTTCATTGTAAGCGGTAACTCTAGCCTTTAGCCCAGTGAGGATATTGCCTGTAATCCATGGTTTTTGATTTGGATACGCTCTTATAGTCACTGTGGGGAAAACATTGTCTATGCACGTATTGATGAAGCCTGTGACTGTTATGGTAAACTCCTCAATGCTATCGGATGAATCCCAGAACATATCACAGTCTGAACTAGCAAAGCAGTCTTGAAGCCTTGCTTCTGCTTCTTCCGACCACTTCTGTATTGAGCACATCACAGGTACTTAATGTTTGAACTTTTGTTTGTAAACAGGAAGCAGAAGAATGGAGTCAAGGGAGGATGAGGGAGGGCCTTGTTTGCGTTTCTGTGGGTAGAATTAAAGTGGTCTAAAGTTTTAGAAGTCCTAGTGGCGCAGGAGACGTGTTGGTAAAAGTGAGGTAGGACGGTTTTAAGTCTTCCCATGTTAAGTCTTCCCGTGTTAAAGTCTTAACCCACCGGAAACGCTGCCTCTCGGTGAACGGTTTCTTGTTTTCTTATGGCCCCATACAGTTTGTTGAGTGTCAGAGTAGTATTGACTTGTGGAGCGATGTAGACAGCTGTGATAATTACGAATGCTAACTCTCTTGGTAGATAAAACGGTCTGCAGCTTACCATGAGGTATTCTACATCAGGTGAGCAAAAGCTTGAGATTTCCTTCACACTTGAAGCAGAACACCAGTTGTTATTTATGAAAAAACACACTCCACCTCTTTTTGACTACCCCGAAGCTGGCGTCTGATCCTGTGGCTGCATGGAGAATCCACTGAGTACTACGTGCATAGCGTCATCATCCAGCCACGTTTCAGTAAGACATATAATATTGCTGCTTTTCAAGTCTCTCTGATAGGAGACTAGAACGAAGCTCATCCATCTTATTCTCGAGTGACTGAACATTTGCCAATAGAACGGAGAGGAGCGCCGTTCCGTTTTCTCTTTGCCTAAATTTCACTAGGACTCCACCTCATCTCCGGCGTTTACACCTGCAGCGTTTTGGTAGCCCATGGAACAAATAATAGGATCCAGTATGAACAGTGGAACAGCTGATTTTGAGTTGAAGACGTATTTGAATTCGAAATTGAGGTGAAACTGGTGATCTGATGACCGGAAGTGCTTGGCGGCCAAATGTGATAATCATATGAACTTTCTGTACAAAAAAAGTAAAGATAAACAAGATAAAAGTCACTATATGGCAAGGTTGGAACTCATAAGATGTTGACCTTCTCAGTCAGTGCCATCTTTATTGTCCTTATTTTAAACAATTAATTAGGCCTATAAGGGTTCATTAGTGATCTATCAGGTACATATACCAAAAGTTTTAGAAATTCTACTTTTAAACTGTGATATGCATAATAATAATACATTTACCATGCATGACTATAACAGCCTTATTGTATTAAAATATTAATTGCCAGGCTACTTATTATTGACAATAATAAATGGTATTACTATCATTACAGGCCTATTAATTATATTATTATTAAACACTTTAACATCCAATTAAATCCAATTAAATAGACAATACAGGCAATTGAATAATAGATGATGAAAAATAGGACGTATTTACTGTAGTAGTCTGCAATAGGCTGGTTATAAGGCCTACATCTCGATTGGAGGCTGAACATTCCATGCACTGAACAACTCCTCCCATCCAACTATAAGTACTATGTGGGCCGGTACACTGACTATGAGATGCTCAAGACTTTGAGAAAGCACGTGGCTGGGGAAAACTAGACATTTCTAACTCGTTTTGGAACTACCAATAGGCCTATTTTAGACATAGGCCAAGTCTACATTAGGTCACCAAGATGCATGCATAGAAGATTCATTCGTTTAGGGATTTGTTTGCTCCTCTTATTTTTTCTTGGGCCATCGTTTTAGAGACCCAGACCCAAAACATTTCGATGATGGCCTTTGCCATGCTGCGGCCAATTGCGACTCATCTGATCAGCTACCCGGACCTGAGTATGATGTCCGAGGACGAGGAGAACCGCAGCGAGAGCGACGGCAGCTCGGATCAGAGCTATGGATGCTGTGCAGCCGCGGACAAACGGCGGAGGATTTCTCTAAAGTCGGGAGGGAGCAGTGTTGTCATTGTGAAACAGCGGAACGCAGCCAATGCCAGGGAGCGCGACCGAACCCAAAGTGTCAACACTGCATTTACTGCACTTCGGACTCTAATACCCACTGAGCCAGTGGACAGAAAGCTCTCCAAGATTGAGACGCTTCGCCTCGCATCAAGCTACATCTCCCACCTCGCCAACACCCTGCTGCTCCGTGACGGGAATGGAGATGGACAACCTTGTCTTGGCGCGGTTTACGCGCAAGGAGAGAGCAGAGGAAAGCAGCCTCGCACCATCTGCACCTTCTGTTTGAGCAACCAAAGAAAAGGGGTAATTCAATGCGTTTTATTAAATATTATTGTCCAAAATTCAAGTGGAAAAGGTTTAGATCAGTGAAGAAAACAATAGCTTGAAAACATGGCTGAACGTCAGGCAAATAGCAATCCAATTATAGACAGGCCCTGCCTATCACGTTGTTGGGAAGTAATATGGAATTATTTGCTTTTGGAAGACTTACATTTGACACTGATTGACATTTCCAAATTATTATTTGTTCTATTCTGTATCGAAATCTTCGCGCGTAAAACAATATTTCCCCCATCTTCGCACGAGGCGTCATTATGCCCATACTGAGGGGTCAACGCGACCCCTAAATCTGATAAATGTGATTGAACTATTTCTTTAACTTTTCTTTTACAATGTGCTTTAATTAATTCAAGGATATTGAATTTGTTCATCGGTATGCCCTCAAGATGACGCCTCTTTCTTCCACTGCCATTGTTTCATGTATTAGCATTTTGAAGAACAAAATATTTAAAATATATAGGATAGCCTATTATTTTGTAAAAATAAAACATACATTGTTTGCACAAGTGTTTTAATTGATTTGAATTTATGCCTAATGCACTATTCAATACACATTTATAACAGAATAGTATTACATTTATGTAATACACTTTAAGTAACCTTAAATCAGTGGCGCTAATACTATATCAGCATCGCCATCATTATTATCATTGTCATCATTATTACCATATACTGTATACTGTTGTTTATGTTTTGTTGTTGTTGTTGGTTGTGGTGATATGCAGTGCCATTTGGAAATTGTTCACTTATTAATTGTCCCCAAAAATGTGTTTTTTTTTCCAGATAAAGGATAGCAAAGACTGTCTGAAGATGAGAGGCGTTGATTCTCTGAGGGTGAACCGCAGATAGAAGGCCGTGAAACACAACAGCCAGAACCAGAACTCCTCATCCATAAACTCAGGGAACACTAAAAGCAGGCCATAACAGAACCATTCTCATCATGCTGGAGAACATTATATCACAAGAGACTATTAATGCTTGAGAGAATACCGTGAGAGGCACGGAACAAACCAATGTCCAATGTGAATGAAGCCTTTAACAAATGCAGTGCATTTATAGATAGAGAAATTATAGATGTGTATATTTGTGTGATATTTGTGTTGTACATGTATTACATTTTGAAATAAAATAATTGTTTTATCTGAATGAAATTTCTCCTAGTAGTTTTCTTTCCTTTGAACACGTGTATATTCCTCCTCTGTTGTTGCAGTTAAGATTAATTTAAAGACACATATGACAGACCTATTCACTTGATTCCTTGTCTAGTTCATGCCAGGGCACAGAAAAACAGGAAAACGTTGAGACTGAGATTTGAGGACTTTTCCATATTTATTCTTTATGTTGCTAAGGATTTCCTCATGGCAACCCCTGTGCCAGAGCAGTTAGCAGACGGTCATTTAGGGCACAAGGTTATAATGTCATGAGAAATGTTACATTGACTAAAACAGCATTTTCAATTAAAGCATGTAGAGTCGGGTATTGATTTTAAATGTTTTTGTTCATGCAATGTAAAACTATAAAAGCTTTTGGAGGTGGTACAAGCATTTATGTGTGCGTACTGTATGGTCCAAGAACATGACATTTACTGCATTCAAAACAAAACCCCGGGAAAATGAGTCCAACAGTTTAAGAGTACAAAATAAGGTTAACATCCTCAAGAGAATTAAGCTGGGCGCCATCATCTGATGGGTGGCATGTCCAAGAGGCTTGCCAATAAATACCTCTAATGGCAGGTTTATTTGGTCTTAACAGTTACACAGGAAAGATAAGGAGAAAGGAACCCTCTACATTAAGCACTTATCTAGATATCCTTGATTAGACTCAAATATATTTCAGTTTCAGTCAAACAATCAGGAGCTCAATTTAAACATTTTCTCTCTCTCTCTCTCTCTCTCTCTCTCTCTCGCTCTCTCTCTCTCTATTCAATTTCAATTTAAGGGACTTCATTGGCATGGGAAACATATTGTTACATTGCCGAAGCAAGTGAAATAGATCATAAACAAAAGTAAAATAAACAATAACAAATGAACAGTAAACATTACACTCACAAAAGTTACAAAAGAATAAAGACATTTCATACGTCATATTATGTCTATATACAGTGTTGTAATGATGTACAAATAGTTAAAGTACAAAAGGGAAATAAATACAAATAAATATAGGTTGTATTTTCAATGGTGTTTGTTCTTCACTGGTTGCCCTTTTCTTGTGGCAACAGGTCACAAATCTTGCTGCTGCAATTGCACACTGTTTTTTTACCCATTATATATGGAAGTTTATAAAAATATGATTGTTTTCGAATTCTTTGTGAGTCTGTGTAATTTGAGGGAAATATGTGTCTCTAATATGGTCGTACATTTGGCAGGAGGTTAAGAAGTGCAGATCAGTTTCCACCTCATTTTGTGAGCAGTGTGCACATAGCCTGTCTTCTCTTGAGAGCCAGGTCTGCCTTCGGCTGCCTTTCTCAATAGCAAGGCTATGCTCACTGAGTCTGTACATAGTCAAATATTTCCTTAATTTTGGGTCAGTCACAGTTGTCTGGTATTCTGCTACTGTGTACTCTCTGTTTAGGGCCAAATACTATTCTAGTTTGCTCTGTTTTTTTGTAAATTCTATACAATTTGTCAAGTAATTATCTTTTTTTTTCTCATGATTTGGTTGGGTCTAATTGTTTTGCTGTCCTGGGGCTCTGTGGGTTCCTTTTGTGTTTGTGAACCGAGCCCCAGGACCAGCTTGCTTAGGGGGCTCTTCTCAAGGTTAATTTTTCTGTAGCTAATGGCTTTGTTATGGAAGGTTTGGGAATCACTTCCTTTTAGGTGGTTGTAGAATTTAATAGCTCTTTTCTGGATTTTGATAATTAGCGGGTATCAGCCTAATTCTGCTCTGCATGCATAAAAGGCAATTGGTTCTATAACTGATTCAAGAAATCAGTAATTGGTATGTCAAATGTTATGTTCCTTTAGATGGCATAGCAGGCCCTTCTTGCCTTGTCTCTCAGATCGTTCACACATTCGTGGAAGTTACCTGTGGCGCTGATGTTCAGGTTGAGGTATGTATACAGTGCTTTGCAAAAATATTCAACTCCCTTGGCATTTTTCCTATTTTGTTTTGCATTAGAACCTGTAATTTAAATGGATTTTTATCATGTAATGGACATACACAAAATAGTAAAAATTGATGAAGTGAAAATAAATTTAAAAAATCAAAAAATTATAAAAAATAAAAAATGGAAAAGTGGTGCGTGCCTATGTATTCACCCCCTTTGCTACAAAGCAACTAAATAAGATCTGGTGCAACCAATTACTGTCAGAAGTCACATAATTAGTTGAAAAAAGTCCACCTGTGTGCAATCAAATCAAAATTTCACCTTACAGTGAAATGCTTACTTACAGGCTCTAACCAACAGTGCAAAAAGGTATTAGGTGAACAATAGGTAAGTAAAGAAATAAAACAGTAAAAAGGCCAGGCTATATACAGTACAGCAGTGAGGCTATAGAAGTAGCGAGGCTATAACAGCAGTGAGGCTATAGAAGTAGCGAGGCTACATACAGACACCGGTTAGTCAGGCTGATTGAGGTAGTATGTACATGTAGATATGGTTAAAGTGACTATGCATGCATATATGATGAACAGAGAGTAGCAGTAGTGTAAAAGAGTGTACCGGCATTCAGAGGAAGAAGGTGAGGACCAAGATGCAGCGTGGTACGTGTTCATATTTATTAAATAGAACTGAACACTAAACACAAAGTAACAAAAGGAATAACCGAAACAGTTCGGAAAGGTGATGCAAACACTAACCAGAAAACAACTACCCACAAAACCCATGTGGGCAAGAGTTACCTAAGCATGGTTCTCAATCAGAGACAACGACAGACAGCTGTCCCTGATTGAGAACCATACCCGGCCAAAAACAAAGAAATACAAAAACATAGAAAAAGGAACATAGAATGCCCACCCTAGTCACACCCTCGCCAAACCAAAATAGAGAATAAAAAGCCTCTATGGCCAGGGCGTGACAAAGATGGGTTGGCGGGTGGTGGTTGGCGGGACACAATGCAGATAGCCAGGTTAGCCAATGTGCGGGAGCACTGGTTGGCCGGCCCAATTGAGGTAGTATGTACATGAATGTATAGTTAAAGTGACTATGCATGTATGATGAACATAGAGTAGCATCAGTGTAAAAGAGGGGTTGGGGGGCACACAATACAAATAGTCCGGGTAGCCATTTGATTACCTGTTCAGGAGTCTTATGGCTTGGGGGTAAAAACTGTTGAGAAGCATTTTTGTCCAAGACTTGGCACTCAGGTACCGCTTGCCATGCGGTAGTAGAGAGAACAGTCTATGACTGGGATGGCTGGGGTCTTTGACAATTTTTAGGGCCTTCCTCTGACAGCGCCTGGTGTAGAGGTCCTGGATAGCAGGCAGCTTAGTCCCAGTGATGTACTGGGCCGCTGCACTACCCTCTGTAGTGCCTTGCGGTCAGAGGCCGAGCAATTGCCGTACCAGGCAGTGATGCAACCAGTCAGGATGCTCTCGATGTTGCAGCTGTAGAACCTTTTGAGGATCTCAGTACCCATGCCAAATCTTTTTAGTTTTGTGAGGGGGAATAGACTTTGTCATGCCCTCTTCACGACTGTCTTGGTGTTTGGACCATTCTACTTTGTTGTTGATGTGGACACCAAGGGACTTGAAGCTCTCAACCTGCTCCACTAGAGCCCCGTCAATGACAATGGGGGCGTGCTCGATCCTCCTTTTGCTGTAGTCCACAATCATCTCCTTCGTCTTGGTTACGTTGAGGGATAGGTTGTTATTCTGGCAGCACCCGGCCAGGTCTCTGACCTCCTCCCTATAGGTTTTCTCGTCATTGTCAGTGATCAGGTCTACCACTGTTGTGTCATCGGCAAACTTAATGATGGTGTTGGAGTCGTGCCTGGCCATGCAGTCGTGGGTGAACAGGGAGTACAGGAGGGGACTGAGCACGCACCCCTGAGGAGCTCCAGTGTTGAGGATCAGCGTGGCAGATGTGTTGCTACCTACCCTCACCACCTGGGGGCGGCCTGTCCGGAAGTCCAGGATCCAGTTGCAGAGGGAGGTGTTTAGTCCCAGGATCCTTAGCTTAGCGATGAGCTTTGAGGGGACTTTGGTGTTGAACGCTGAGCTGTAGTCAATGAATAGCATTCTCACATTAGTGTTCCTTTTGTCCAGGTGGGAAAGGGCAGTGTGGAGTGCAATAGAGATTGCATCATCTGTGGATCTGTTTGGGCAGTATGCAAATTGGAGTGGGTTTCTGGGATAATGGTGTTGATGTGAGCCATTACCAACCTTTCAAAGCACTTCATGGCTACGGACGTGAGTGCTACAGGTCTGTAGTCATTTAGGTAGGTTGCCTTTGTGTTCTTGGGCACAGGAACTATGGTGGTCTGCTTGAAACATGTTGGTATTACAGACTCAATCAGGGACATGTTGAAAATGTCAGTGAAGACACCTGCCAGTTGGTCAGCACATGCCCGGAACACACGTCCTGGTAATCCGTCTGGCCCCGCAGCCTTGTGTATGTTGACCTGTTTAAAGGTCTTACTCACGTTGGCTACGGAGAGAGTGATCACACAGTCATCCGGAACAGCTGATGCTCTCATGCATGCCTCAGTGTTGCTTGCCTCGAAGCGAGGGTAGAAGTGATTTAGCTCGTCTGGTAGGCTTGTGTCACTGGGCAGCTCGCGGCTGTGCTTCCCTTTGTAGTATGTAATAGTTTGAAAGCACTGCCACACAAGACGAGTGTTGGAGCCGGTGTAGTATAATTCAATCTTAGCCCTGTATTGATGTTTTCCCAGAATGGTTAGATTCTATGGATTCTTCAGTTACATTGAGCTGATTTCTGATGTGCTGTTACTTCTTTTTCCGTAGTGTATTTCTGTATTTTTTTGTGATTCACAATAGTGAAGGCATAGGCTCAGGTTTTCTCAATGGATAGGTTTCTCAATTCATTTCTTAGGTTTTTGCAGTCTTCATCAATCTCATGAGTTGGGGTGGGTATTCTATGTTCTATGTTGTGTAGTTCTATGTTTTGGCCGGGTAGGGTTCTCAATCAGGGACAGCTGTCTATCGTTGCCTCTGATTGAGAACCATACTTAGGCAGCCCTTTTTCCCACCTGTGGTTGTGGGAAGTTGACTTTGTTTATGGCACATAGCCTTTAGCTTCACGGTTTGCTGTGTAGTGTTTATTGTTTTGTTCGGCATCTTTTCTAAATAAAAGATTGGTACGCTCACCACGCTACACCTTGGTCCTCTTCATTCAACGGCCGTGACAATCAAACCATTTGTCATTGTTAATTTTCTTAGGTTGTCTGCTTTAAGTTCTTAGATTTGATTTGGAAGCTGAGAGGTCAAATATACTGTTTAGGTTTTCTACTGCCAAGTTTGCACCTTCACTATTACAGTGAAATCTTTTGTCCAGGAAATTGTTTAGAAGGGATTGAATTTGTTGTTGCCTTATTTGTTTTTTGGTCAATTTCCACACTATTTTCTTTCCATCTATAGCATTTCTTAATATTATTCAGTTCCTTTGGCTTTGATGCCTCATGATTCAGCACAGCTCTGTTCAAGTAGAGTGTGTTTTACTGTGATCAGATAGGGGTGTCAGTGGACTGAATGTGAATGGTTTAAGAGATCTGGGTTGAGGTCAGTGATAAAGTAGTCTACAGTACTACTGCCAAGAAATGAGCTATAGGTGTACCTACCATAGGAGTCCCCTCAAAAGCGACCATTGACTATGTACATACCCACCCTCTGACAGAGCTGCAGGAGTTGTGATCTGCTTTTGTTGTATTTTTGTAGTTGTGTCTAGGGGGGCATATGGGGGAGGGAATGTTGTCACCTCCAGGTAGGCGTATGTCCCTCTGTGTGCGTTTGTCCAGTTCTGGCATTTCGGTAGCCACAGACCAGTACATGTCCCTGGGCCTGGAAATAGTTGATCTCCCCCTCTAGGATGGAGACGCTGTCATTGTTAAACTATGGGGATTCTATTGGGGGGATATAGGTGGCACACATTTTTGCCTGTTGAGATAATTTCCTTCATTTCTAGCCAGATGTAAAATGTTCCTGTTTTGACTAATTTAATAGAGTGGGTTAGGTCTGCTCTTTATCAACTTAGCATACCCCCTGAGTCTCTTCCCTGTTTCACACCTGGTAGTTTGGTGGATGGGACTACCAGCTCTCTGTAACCTAGAGGGCAACCAGAGGGTCCTACTCCTTTGTACCATGTTCCTTGTAGGATGACAATGTCTGTATTTCCAATTTATTTGATGAAGTCTAGGTTCCTGCTCTTTAGACCAAAGGTAGATGACCTCAGGCCTTGTATATTCCGGGATGAGATAGTAAAAGCTTTGTGTTCCATAGCGTTTAGTGTTGTTTTTGTGTGGTTTGGCCTGGACCATCACTGTAGGTGTGAGCAGAGCATGTTGAGCATCTGATACATACATCTCACGTCGCAGGATGGGACTTGAGCGGGTGCAATAGAGGGGGTTGGGCCTGTTGCTCTGTTCACGGCCTGGACATATGTCCTGCTGTCATGCTGAGGTCCATGCCGCAGGGGGGGGGGGGCATGGAGTGGGCAGAAGGGGCATAGGTCTGATATGGGGGGTCCAATATAGGGTGTGGCCAGGGTTTGCTTGGGGTGGTCTTAACTGGTTGGGGTGTGGCTGGTGATCTCTTACACACTCGTAATTCCCATTCCATTGTTTCCAATAGCTGTGCCAACACGTTTTTGGTTAAGTCTGTAGATGCATAGCTAAGGATCATGGTTTCTTGTGTTATTCATTGACTGGTGTATTTTTGCAAATCTCACGGTTGCCTTATTTGAAGCCTGGTATCGATTAGTCACGGCAAATAGTAACCCGCACTCTGCTCCGAGACCCTGACACAGCTGTTGGGATGTCAGAGGTATAAATCACCGCAGTGGCCCAATGGAGGAGGAGGGAGCTTAAGAAGTTGGATGTCTTTGTGGAGCAAGAGGGGACAGGGCTAAAGAAGTGCAATTAAGACCCTGTTGACATGAAGTCACAGTCCAGGAAAAATGTTGTTGAAATATATACATTGTAATATAGGTCCTCGCATGATACCAGGAGGATACTGTGCCCTAATCTTGTTACCATGGAAAGTTTGGCTAAGTTTGAACCTGTTCAACATGCTGATGGTTTCAGCAGGCAGAGAGTAGACACACAGACACACAAGCTCAGTGCTCACATTCGCTCCTGTCTGGGATCACTTTGAATGAGATTGCAGATGGATCAGAGTGCAGAGCACCGTATGGCTGAGGAAGGCTCCCTGGTGTTGATTGTGGTATATGGAAAGTCAATTTCCAGACAGTAAACAGTTCACACAGGCTTGGGATCCGGGTCCAAGTCCATCCCCTCTCCTATTCTCCTCTCCCCACCTGCCCTGTCAGGGACTCAGCCTAATTCAAATTTTCTGTGCTCAGCCCCTTGTGCTCCGGACCCAGGCCTCCCCAAATTGCTCCCCGAGGCTCCCTCCGGCATGAAGATGTCACAGAGGCACAGGAAGGATAAACACGCAGGGCCGACCTCTCGGAGCTACTCTCTGTGCGGCAGGTTTTGGGTCAGTGCCAGTCTTGACATCATCCGGCGGTGAGACCCAGATGTACGGCTCACTGTGGTTCACCTGAGTGAACGAAAAAGTGTGTTTTTAAACCAACAAATTCAGGAAGCTTTTCCAGGGATGACAGGGATGAATTGATGATGACCCTTAAGAGGAAAAAAGGAGAAAAGCAAAGGTAGCAGAATATGGAAGGTCACAAATGGATGGAGTTAAATTTCTGCTTGCGTTTCCCCACTGTGCCCAAAATACACTGCTCAAAAAAATAAAGGGAACACTAAAATAACACATCCTAGATCTGAATGAATGAAATATTCTTATTAAATACTTTTTTCTTTACATAGTTGAATGTGCTGACAACAAAATCACACAAAAATTATCAATGGAAATCAAATTTATCAACCCATGGAGGTCTGGATTTGGAGTCACACTCAAAATTAAAGTGGAAAACCATACTACAGGCTGATCCAACTTTGATGTAATGTCCTTAAAACAAGTCAAAATGAGGCTCAGTAGTGTGTGTGGCATCCACGTGCCTGTATGACCTCCCTACAACGCCTGGGCATGCTCCTGATGAGGTGGCGGGTGGTCTCCTGAGGGATCTCCTCCCAGACCTGGACTAAAGCATCCGCCAACTCCTGGACAGTCTGTGGTGCAACGTGGCGTTGGTGGATGCAGCGAGACATGATGTCCCAGATGTGCTCAATTGGATTCAGGTCTGGGGAACGGGCGGGCCAGTCCATAGCATCAATGCCTTCCTCTTGCAGGAACTGCTGACACACTCCAGCCACATGAGGTCTAGCATTGTCTTGCATTAGGAGGAACCTAGGGCCAACTGCACCAGCATATGGTCTCACAAGGATCTCATCTCGGTACCTAATGGCAGTCAGGCTACCTCTGGCGAGCATATGGAGGGCTGTGCGGCCCCCCAAAGAAATGCCACCCCACACCATGACTGACCCACCGCCAAACCGGTCATGGAGGATGTTGCAGGCAGCAGAACATTCTCCACAGCGTCTCCAGACTCTGTCACGTCTGTCACGTGCTCAGTGTGAACCTGCTTTCGTCTGTGAAGAGCACAGGGCGCCAGTGGCGAATTTGCCAATCTTGGTGTTCTCTGGCAAATGCCAAACGTCCTGCACGGTGTTGGGCTGTAAGCACAACCCCCACCTGTGGACGTCGGGCCCTCATACCACCCTCATGGAGTCTGTTTCTGACCGTTTGAGCAGACACATGCACATTTGTGGCCTGCTGGCGGTCATTTTGCAGGGCTCTGGCAGGGCTCCTCCAGCTCCTCCTTGCACAAATGCGGAGGTAGAGGTCCTGCTGCTGGGTTGTTGCCCTCCTACGTCCTCCTCCACGTCTCCTGATATACTGGCCTGTCTCCTGGTAGCGCCTCCATGCTCTGGACACTACGCTGACAGACACAGCAAACCTTCTTGCCACAGCTCGCATTGATGTTCCATCCTGGATAAGCTGCACGACCTGAGCCACTTGTGTGGGTTGTAGACTCCGTCTCATGCTACCACTACAGCGAACGCACCGCCAGCATTCAAAAGTGACCAAAACATCAGCCAGGAAGCATAGGAACTGAGAAGTGGTCTGTGGTCACCACCTGCAGAACCACTCCTTTATTGGGGGTGTCTTGCTAATTGCCTATAATTTCCACCTGTTGTCTATTCCATTTGCACAACAGCATGTGAAATGTATTGTCAATCAGTGTTGCTTCCTAGGTGGACAGTTTGATTTCACAGAAGTGTGATTGACTTGGAGTTGCATTGTGTTGTTTAAGTGTTCCCTTTATTTTTTTGAGCAGTGTATATCCTACAGGAAGACTTTCAGCAGGGGTGAAATGGAGCTCGATAACACTTCTCACTGAGATAAAAAACAAACAAAAAAAAAACAGCCTGCATACTGTGTTCTATTATCACTGAACGAGGAGGTAAGAAACAACCAAAAATAAGAAAATCATACTGAGTAACTTTTCAACTTATTTTTCTTAATTTGAGCAACAATTATTTCAGTGACCCTAACTGTAGAGTGATTATTTTGCAGTTTATTTGGGTTGGAGTTAATGTCAACTCTGTTGACATAGTTGGAGCATGGGTTCAAATGTTTGCATCTCTGTCATGGTTTTCCACGTTGATTCAACGTCGTCACATTGAATTTTTGTTGTTGAAATGACGTGGAAACAACATTGATTGAACCAGATTTTGCCCAGTGGGACACCTCACGGACCTCAAGAAAGGAGAGCTTTCACCTAATAGCCTACTCAAGAACAGAGTTTTTGGTTGCTCAGCATTTAGCGTGAACTAGGACTACAAGACAGAACTAAGTAGTATATCTTCTCTCTCTTTCTCTCGCTCTCTGTCTCCCCTCCTGGAGAACATGAGCCCTAGGACCATGACAACTCCTGGCTGTCCCTGTCCCCAGTCAACCTTGTCATGCTGCTGATCCAGACCTGTTCACCGGACCTGTTACCTTGACCGTCTCTCTATTTCTCTCTCTCGCTCGCTCCTTCTCTCTATACCGGACCTGCTGTCTCGATCTCTGATTGCTCGGCTATGAAAAGCCAACTGACATTTACTCCTGAGGTGCTGACCTGTTGCATCCTCTATAACCACTGTGATTATTATTTGGTCATCCATGAACGTTTGAACATTTTGAAGAACGAGCTGGCTTTAATGGCCATGTACTCTTATAATTGCCACCTGGCACAGCCAGAAGATTACTGGCCTCCCCTCTGACCCGTCGCGCACCTATACAACATAAAACTACACTGACAATAAAACAATCTCTGACAAAGACATGAGGGAAACAGAGGGTTAAATACACAACAGGTAATGAATGGGATTGAAAACAGGTGTGTGTGAAGACAAGACAAAACCAATGGAAAATGAAAAATGGATCAATGATGGCTAGAAGATCGGTGACGTCGAACGCCGAGCACCGCCCGAACAAGGAGAGGCAACGACTTCGGCAGAAGTCGTGACATTAGGTTGGGTTTATGTATACTGCTGACGTAAAAGGAATTTATTAAATACATTTGATTTATTGATTTAATCTGTCACGGACCACTCTAATATCTCCTTCCCCCACTCTCCCCTACAAGAAAAACTAAAACAGTTTATCTAGAAAAGGGAAAGAATTTTGTCAACACCATAAGGGAGCACTGGCTCAATCCTCTACCGTACAGTATGGTTACTTCCAGACGTTTGTAGCCCAGAGGGCCTTGCTAAACAGTTGTAGATGGAAAATGGTGCGCAGAGGTAATGTTTTAATAACACACTGAAATAAACACAATATCATCACATTTCAAACACCCATTGACAGGGGAGATGTCCTCTTGCTCAACCTGCATGTCAGAGATTTTAATGGCTGTCGGACACTTGTTGTGGCTCTCCGTTCAGCGGCTTGAATATACCCCTTCGCCCTTTGATATTTTATGAACAACTCTCCAGAGAAGAAGTAGGAGGAGGAGGACGTCTGACCAAGCAGATGAGGTTGTGCACCTGAATAGGTCATGACTGTAGCACTACCCTCCCATGAGCACATGTACACAATAACCATTGCTTTTTATGTGTTGCTGAGTTTGGCAGGGGGATTGAAAGCGTGTGTGTGTGTGTGTTTATGAGTGTTTGGAGGGGATGGTCAGTCGGGAAGCAGAGGAATTCCCAGAGAAGGTCCGCGCAGAACAATGCAGGCTATCCTACTATTGCTTTACTCTGGCACAGGCTGCTGTGACCCACCTTCAGAATCTGTGTCCATGTACAGAGGCAGAGGTGAGAAGTCTGCAACAGCCATTCTAAGAAAATGCTTCCTTGTGGAAAACAATTGAACAATGTGAGACAGGACTGTGTGTGCTCACAATATCCTGTTCCAAAGATGAGGTAATTTAATCCTAATCAATCTATGAACTATTATGATAGGGACTGTTTATTGTCCATGTCAGCGAAAGGATGCATGGGTGAGTTATAATTAGACCAAGATGATGACAGCATTCTTTCTGCAACACAAGTAACATGGCTGGAGTATTTCATAAAGCAATTTCTTTCTAATGTGAAAATTAAGATTTTCTTTTGGGGGGGGGGGGTGAGTTGTAAGTGTGTGTCAGACCATATCTACATGTCTGGTGAGATCAGGATGGGATATGTGTGTATGTGTCACATGGGAAATTTTCCCAGCTGTGTTAGGCGCTAGGCCTGCTGGAGACCTAGAGCGGAACCATTGGCTTATTACATTTCGCACAAGAGCAAAAACTCAGAGGATATCCTTAATCAGGGGCCAGAGAGTGTGCAATGAACAACCTTGTTGACAGAAAAATGGAGCCCTACACTTGCAGCTGGGCATGTTAACAACCTCAGGGATTTACTCTAGTGTGACATAGTAAAGAACAGAATTACTCTCCACCCCACAAAAACACAGACCCACCTACTCCGCTGGGATATGTTGCAGTGACTGTTTTTAGACTACATGCGGATGCAACTTCTGTTGATATCTGTACAGCCTTTGGTCGTCTGTTTTGCACACCATGACATGTTGTATCAGTTGCAGCTCATTCCACGGCTTTTGAATAAGATGTTTTACTGAGCCTAACATCGGAACACCTGGACGTTCGCATGGTCTAACGAGGAAAATATTATTTTGACAAAGTGTTGCAAGCCTCAGCACCAAAACAATTGGGCACATATTTGTTAGACCGAGTGGTGTGGAATATTCCATTCCACTTTATTGCAGTAAGTTTTCTATGTTCATTCTAGAACAGTATGAAAGCAATTTTTACACAATTTTATGGCCTTTACAGTACTTCAATTTTAGTCTCTCGTGACGTACTGTCACGTGTGCTCCCTCTCCAGTTCACCAGGCTGCTCGTTATGGAGCGCACCTGTCACCATAGTTAAGCGCACCTGCGCATCATCAGACTCACCTGGACTCCATCACTTCCTTGATTTCCTTCCTTATCTATGTCACTTCCTTTGGTTCCTTCCCCAGGCATCATTGTTGCTGTTTCAGTTCCCTGTCTGTGCGTTGTTAGTGTTTCTTTTTTTTGTATTATGTTGTGTTTATTTATTAAAACACTCCCTGAACTTGCTTCCCAACTCTCAGCGCACATGGTTACACATACTTAACATAAAAGTCCAGCACACGTGAGATTTGGGACTGGGTTCTGAAATTGCTTTAATTACTAAGGTTCATGGAATCATGCAGGAAAAAAATAGAATAAACTTATCCAGCATTATAACATCGTCTCCAAGATCACCACCTCTTGCTAATGTGTAAACACTCATAGCTGCAACGACCAACATTTAATAGGAAGTGGCCACATTTCCATTGATCTTATTTGGCCCTCAGCAGCAGCTCGCTATTCCTCCCTCCCTGACGCTCATTGTGTCAGTATCTCCTGAAAGAGGAGGCATTGTTTATCCAGATGGTAGGAACCCAAAGGCCTCACTCCATAAAGTCAGTCTCCTAATGATAACTCATATCTGAATACCTCTTTTGTCAACAAGAGCGACACGTTCAAATAATATGGTTCAGGAGAGACAATGGGGAAGTCCTCTGGATGAAAACAACAGGATGAGACAGCCTGCTCTGTATCATGATGACTCCTGGGTGGAGGGAGTTGGGTTGCTGAGCTTGCTTTCTTGCATAGTCTGTATTTTGAAGTATTGGAAATAACATTGAATCACAGGCAATCAAACAGCATTGAATCATTTACAGATAACTGCCACATGATGGCATGATATAGTTTTACCTCTCTCTGTCCTCTCTGTGTGTGTGTGGGCATAACGTTTTAGTGCTCACTCATTTTTGAGTGAGTGACTGTGTGTGACATAACAAGAGAAAAACTGTTGATGCACAACCAAATTCGAAATTGCACCTTGTGTATTCAACTACTCTAACTCTCAACAGTAAGTTGAGACCTCGACTGAGTTTCTAAAACCCCTGTAACCTTTTTTGGGGGTTTGGGGCCCCCTAGCAGCTGCGCATAGTCTGTGTATAGGAAGAGGTGAGTGGGTGTGTGTGCGCATATTATTTTTCCGATTTCAACAACTCTTGTTTGGAAATAAGAACTGAAAATAGGCTACAACATAGCCCTAGCCTACCTATTTTAACACATCCTGTTGATAACTGTGCGGTTATCTGCTACTATAAAGCAGGTCTTCTAGTCATTACTGCTGCAAAAGATGTATAAGAGATGCCTCCATGTTCATTTGGGTTGGGGTAAGTGTGAATTTATTTAATCAATTATAAACAAAGTTATTGTCAAATTAATACATTTGTAACATTATTATCATAAAGATGGTTTTCACAATGCTCTCTATAAATGCAGGCCTAGAAGGTGAGAATGTTGCGTGTGTCAGAACGTACCTAATAAAAATGTTAGTTTGAACCAAACAATCTTTCTTCATCAGGCTCACATTGGAATTGAAAAGTTGTCTTCCGTGTGTTTATCTTGTGTTTGTTTGTTACAACAGTGTATATGATGGCCAGTTTTGTCCTTTCCGAGAATCTAGTAGTCCAAGTAGACTGCAATGAAGATATCTCTATGAAGTGTGACGCTATCGAGGATAAGAGCTATCGATCCATTACATGGTATAAGGTAGGCTACAGTATGCCATCATTGGTACTGTGTTTAACCTATTTCATCAGTGAATGCCTCTATTTCAAATACATTTGGGTATTTGTTGACGATGTGAGTAGGTGAGAAGGAAATCTTTCAAATCAAACTATATAATGTTGTATTGTAATGGCAAATATTTGTTAGTTGTTTTCTGATCTGATGTAACTAGTGTCACACATTATACTGAACAAAAATATAAAACGCAACAAGCAACAATTTCATAGATTTTACTGTATGAGACATTAAATCTCATGTTAATTCCTTTTGTCTGGTCAAATACCTCTGATAAATAACAGAATAGATCAATATACAATAAATACAATCTTCTTTTCTCTGTGCTTAGCTGAACAACCGGACTGGTATTATCAGAAGAAGTGATGAGGAGAAGCCACAGTTCTATGAATTTCCCCGACCTGCCAGGTTTGGAATGAGGGACAGTCTGGTCCTTCCCAGAGTCAGACCTGAGGATGCAGGGACCTACCTGTGTCTCATCAGGGCCAACATAGGACAGACCAACAGAGAGTCAAAAGTCACCCTCAGTGTATCTACAGGTAAACTATTACTCACTATACTGGGTTGACTTAGAGTAGGCTATGGAAATGAATAGTATTGTAACCTAGGTATGACAAGGGATGATGGATTGATTGATTGTTTGGATACATTGCTTTAATCACCATAAAAGCCACTGGGCCAAGCAAAAATCCAGGTTTCATAGTACAGTAACAGGTCTAGAGAATAACAGAGCATTCTGTAACTTTCCTGGTCTCATTAACTTTAATCACATGTCCACAGATTGTGTTATCCAGACTACAGTGGCAGTGACAGCATGGCATGGCGTGACTCACAGTACCCCACAGTGTACCATGCATTTGGTGGAGGTCTCTGTCATATGGACCTTATGTGGATTCTTGATTCTTGGCCTTGTCAAAATCACTCTGTGTCTCATCTCTATGCAGGTAAATCAATATATTTTCTATAGCCTTTAACCCTATGTGGTGTCGTTGTAGCAGAATATGTCGTTGATAGGTTACTTTACTGGATTTTCTCAAATTTCACCTCCTTAAGATTTACCATAGCTGCAATGACACAAACTAGTGGGTGTGGAGGGTACTTACCGTAATCATGCGAGTTGTTTTCATGACGTAGAACTACTAACTATAGAGTGTTATTAATATTTTTCAGAATTTCAAAGTTAATAAACATAGAAATAAAACAATAGGCAGGAAATCCGGTGTTTCTATATCAAACGTTTTTGTTATTTTTCAGTCTTCTGTGATGTACATAAAGTGTATTATTGGGATGTAAACTCAAGATGTAATACATTTCAACTCTTTATCTGACATGGTACAGGTGTCTTCTTTTTTTAAAGCCCATAACCATGTCTGTGAGGTGAATACTTTTGATTCAAAGTAGATTTGTTTAAGACTACCAAGACGTTGTTTCAGCCCCACTGTAATGCCCGGGGTGTAGTGGAGGAAGGAGTCAGACGCAGGAGACAGAGAGTTCAGAGTAGGCGACTTCTTTATACACCGACCAGGTGAAAACAGACGCCACTCAAAACAAATACTCCAAAACACAGGGGATCTAAACAGTATCAAAAAACAACTCACATACACGAACAACCGTGACATACATGCGTGTACAATGAGTATAACTAATAAACAGACAAGGAGGGGAAGGGAAAAAATCAGTGGCAGCTAGTAGGCCGGTGACGGCGACCACCGAGAGCCACTAGAACCGGAAGGGGAGCCACCCTCGGTGGGAGTCGTGACACCCACTGCAGTAAAAGTTTAATAGATGGATGATGATTCACTCTGTGAGGTAACATTTCCTCTCAAACCGGGAGCCGTCACTAAACAGTTGTCCCCACATCCTCTTTTCTCTTCTCCAAATGTGGAAAATATAACTGGATGTGGGCATAATTTCCCACTCAAAGACGCTGCCTTTATATTAATGTATATTTTTCTCATCAGGTTGTTCGAAACATCAAGAGGAGACATAGCAGGGGCAAACAACAGCAGTGGTAATGAAAATGGTTGAGCCTTGGTCAACAGTTCCGAGTGCAGTGATTTCAAAAACATGTTAGGCCTGTGAAAACATCTGAGGTTAGCTACAAGCAGATGGCAAAATAAAAGGAAACACTTGAGTAAATGAGGGATTCAAAGTACATTGGAAGCAGGTGCTTCCACACAGGTGTGGTTCCTGAGTTAATTAAGGAATTAACATCCCATCATGCTTACGGTCATGTATAAAAATGCCCAGTTGCCCATTATTTTGACTACCAAAGCTCAGTGACTTTGAAAGAGGGGTCTCAAAGGAGTATAGGGGGTTGAAAGGGTGTGTGTGTGTGTGTGTGTGTGTGTGCATCTCAGTCACCAGATCTCAACCCAATTCAACATTTATGGGAGATTCTGGAGCGGAGCCTAAGACAGCGTTTTCCACCACCATCAACAAAACACCTAATTATGAAATTTCTCGTGGTCACATCCCTCCAATAGAGTTTCCGGACAGATGTAGAATCTATGCCAAGGCGCATTGAAGCTGTTCTGGTGGCTTGTGGTGAACCAATGCACTATAGACGGGTTGGCTGACAACTTCACGAGAATGATGCACGCACATCAATGAGGCAAAAGTCAGTGTGGTGTTATGATTCTGAATGGTCAGATAGCTAGCAACAATGACAAGAAACTACAATGTGGGGGATCATAGGTGGCTCAAATTTTAAAAAGGCAAAAATTCACTAGCTAGCTAACCAACAACTGTAACAATGTATTTGAGAGACAACAAGTGCACATTGTGCACATCAATTTATACACATTTGGAGACTAAATATAGGTTATATGTTGTAGACAATCTAAGTTACCCTGTCTGTTTTGCCCAATAGTTGGGCACACATCGGTTTTGTTGCTAAACATCCAACCCGTCTATAAAATAAAGACTTTTATGTTGGTGTTTCCTTTATTTTGGCAATTACTTGTAGGTCACCTGGATAAACTTCAAATTTATGACAAACACAATAATGTAAAGTAAAACCTAGCAATACAATGAAAGATGTAAATATCTGCTTCAAATATACAGTATATCAGAAGTTCTGCTTTGTGTTGCAAAAATCTTGCTATGATACCCTGAGCAGTTATCCACTAAATGCCGTTCTATACAGATTGTTCACCCTACTTATCATAGACTACTGTGCTGATTTCATTCTGCCAATACTGGAGTTGATGGGTGAAGATCCAATGATTGGTGAAGATCCAAGATCCACTTTGTGAAGTGTTTGATGCTGATGAGGTATGAATCATGTCCAGGATTGCTGGTAGCCCTTGCTGGTCATGCCCTATCGAGTAAACCCCTGCTGTTCAAACTGCAGGGTGCTGTAATGACTTAGCGCCAGTCTTTGGGGATTTCTCTGCCTATGATACTGTATTGTTATTAACTATGTAGGCCAGAATATACAAATGTTATGAGGCTCAGGTGTGTTGTTTTCTGTATTCAACTGTATTGTGCCCTGTATGTTACAGAAGAAAAAACACTTTCCAAAGAACTGTCTGTGGTTTTTCACAAAAGTATCTATGCTTCTGCCAGGAAGTGTGTAATGGAGGGGGGAGGGGGGAGGGGGATTAGCGTTTTGGTAATTTTGTTTGCACACGAAACACCATGGCCTATTAACCTGTTCAGTGTATTGCCCTTTCTCCCTAACATGGAGAAGTTACAGTGAGTGAGGTGACTCAGACATTTCTCCAAAAGAATCTCTCACCTCCTACGCTTCTAGGAGGGTACTTTGTCACTTTGTCACAACACACTTACACCTTGCATTTAAACCTCTGTCGTATAGGTCTGTCTGTGATATGTTTTCCTTTTTTTTAAACGTAAATCGTGTCTGTTAAAACAGCAAGTAATACAAGTTGAAAATCATTCTGTGTTTCATCACTGATAATCCTCCTCCTGCCCGTGCAATGTGGTTTCAGTTCCTGTTCTTGCTTTCCTAACTATGGAAAGTGAAAGAGCTGTGTCATTCTTCCCTTACTGTTCTCCAGCATGTATTGAAATCCAGCTGGTTGGGATGCTGGCCTTCTGGGTGCATTGGCTTGACAGAATCTACTGAACACAGAGGGGCTAACGCAGACTCCCCAATGACTTGACCTATGTACTGCAGCAGATTACCCTGGTAGCATCAGAACAAAGGAACATGTTTTATGGATCCCGTATGCATCGATTTGACATTTACAGAGATGTGTCTTCTCATTGAGGGTCGATTGAAATAGACCATTTGAAAACACGAGTACAGAACTCCACCTGTTGGTGATTCTTGAAAACACAACCAGAATTGTGACACAACAACTTAGATAATATCACATGGATAAAAAAAAGTGTGAAAGTTGTTTTTCTTAAATAAAAATACAAATACAAAAATATATTTGAAATATTGTACTGTAGTTTATCATGTGGACATGAATACAGGTTCATAGTGCTACTCATGCGTACATGGCAAATCGTACCATGCACACACGTTGAGCTTTTATGGTTCCTTTTTTCTTCCTAAATACTTGTAATCATATTCATTGCTCCTGTTTGATACAGCCTGGCAGGAGGCCAAAAGCAGCAGCTACTCTTCCTGGGATCCACATAAATCATTAAACATGACATAAAACAGAACATTAATAGACAAGAACAGCTCAAGGACTATCTAGGTCAAATAGGGGAGTGGCGTTGTGGGTGAGGTGTTGCTTTATCTGTTTTTAAAAACCAGGTTTGTTGTTCACTTGAGCAATATGAGATGGAAGGGAGTTCCATGCAATAATGGCTCTATATAATACTGTACGCTTTTTAGAATTTGTTCTGGATTTGCGGATTGTGAAAAGACCCCAAGTGACATGTCTGGTAGGGTAAGTGTGTCTGTCAGAGCTGTGTGTAAGTTGACTATGCAAACCATTTGGAATTTTTAACACATTGTTTCTTATAAAAATAAGAAGTGATGCAGTCAGTCTCTCCTCAACTCTTAGCCAAGAGAGCCTGGCATGCACAGTATTTATATTAGATCTCTGATAACAATGAAGAGCAAGACGTGCTACTCTGTCCTGGGCCAGCTGCAGCTTAACTAGGTTTATTTCATTTGATTTCATGTGTATAATGGCAGCTAAAAGCTGAATTACAGTAACACATACAATAAACAATTTATTTTTTAAATAAGACGAGATGCAACAAATTGAACAAAATCAAAACGATTTTGGAGGTAGAAGGAACTGAGCAGTGGAGGGAGGAGGGAGCATCTTGGTCACAGTCACAGCCAGGGAGCTCGGTAGTCATATCAGAGTCAGAGACAGGTTTGCAGCCATCAGCACACCTCGCTGTCCCCGACGTCCTCAGCCTCTCCTTATGGAATCCATAGGTAGTTGGCTAGCTACTCCTCTACACTACCAATGTGTAGCACCCACTCGGGTGATGCCCCAGCAGCCGCTGCTACCAGAATGTCAAGAACTTAGAAAAGTTTCTTCAAATGCAGTCGCAAAAACCATTAAGCGCTATGATGAAACTGGCTCTCATGAGGACCGCCACAGGAAAGGAAGACCCAGAGTTACCTCTGCTGCAGAGGATACGTTCATTAGAATTACCAGCCTCAGAAATTGCAGCCCAAATAAATGCTTCACAGAGTTCAAGAAACAGACACATCTCAACATCAACTGTTCAGAGGAGACTGCATGAATCAGGCCTTCATGGTCGAATTGCTGCAAAGAAACCACTACTAAAGGACACCCATAGGAATAAGAGACTTGCTTGGGCCAAGAAACACGAGCAATGGACATTAGACCGGTGAAAATCTGTCCTTTGGTCTGATGAGTCCAAATGTCTGATTTTTGGTTCCAACCGCCCTTTCTTGACAAAGAAGGAGAGTAATGGAGTGCTGACTCAGATGACCTGGCCTCCACATTCACTCAACCTTTTTTTTCACCTTTATTTAACCAGGTAAGCAAGTTGAGAACAAGTTCTCATTTGCAACTGTGACCTGGCCAAGATAAAGCATAGCAGTTTGACACATACAACAACACAGAGTTACACATGGAATGAACAAAACATACAGTAGAAAAAAAGAAAACAAAGTCTATATACAGTAAGTGCAAATTAGGTCAAATAAGGGAGTTAAGGCAATAAATAGGCCATGGTGGTGAAGTAATTACAATATGGCAATTAAACACTGGAATGGTAGATGTGCAAAAGATGGATGTGCAAGTAGAGATACTGTGGTGCAAAGGGAGCAAAATAAATAAATACAGTATGGGGATGGGTAGATAGATGGGCTGTATACATATGGGCTATGAACAGGTGCAGTGATCTGTGAGCTGCTCTGACAGCTGGTTCTTAAAGCTAGTGAGGGAGATGGAAATCTCCAGCTCAGTGATTTTTGCAGTTTGTTCCAGTCAGTGGCAGCAGAGAGCTGGAAGGAAAGGTGACCAAAGGAGGAATTGGCTTTGGGGGTGACCAGTGAGATATACCTGCTGGAGCACGTGCTACGAGTGGGTGCTGCTATGGTGATCAGCGAGCTGAGATAGGGCGGGGCTTTACCTAGCAGAGACTTATAGATAACCTGTAGCCAGTGTGTTTGGCGACGAGTATGAAGCGAGGGCCATCCAACGAGAGCGTATAGGTCGCAGTGGTGAGTAGTGTATGGGGCTTTGGTGGCAAAACGCATGGCACTGTGATAGACTACATCCAGTTTGCTGAGTAGAGTGTTGGAGGCTATTTTATAGATATGACATCGCCGAAGTCAAGGATCAGTAGGATGGTCAGTTTTACGAGGGCATGTTTGGCAGCATGAGTGAAGGAAGCTTTGTTGCGAAATAGGAAGCCGATTCTAGATTCAATTTTTGATTGGAGATGTTTAATGTGAGTCTGGAAGGAGAGTTTACAGTCTAGCCAAACACCTAGCTATTTGTAGTTATCCACGTATTCTAAGTCAGAAGCGTCCAGAGTAGTGATGCTGGATGGGCGGGCAGGTGCGGGCAATGATTGGTTGAATAGCATGCATTTAGTTTTATTTGTGTTTAAGGGCAGTTGGAGGCCACAGAAGGAGAGTTGTATGGCATTGAAGCTCGTCTGGAGGTTAGTTAACACAGTGTCCAAAGAAGGGCCAGAAGTATACAGAATGATGTTGTCTGCGTAGAGGTGGATCAGAGAATCACCAGCAGCAAGAGCGACATCATTGATGTATACAGAGAAGAGAGTCGGCCCGAGAATTGAACCCTGTGGTACCCCCATAGAGACTGCCAGAGGTCCGGACAACAGGCCCTCCGATTTGACACACTGAGCTCTATCAGTGAAGTAGTTGGTGAACCAGGCGAGGCAATCATTTGAGAAACCAAGACTTTTAAAGAATAACCAGGCATCCTCTACTGTCGGGATGAGGTCAATGTCATTTAGAGAAAAAGCAGGTCCACACCACATTGGGTGAGGCGGGTTGCAGGAGAGTATTTTGAAGTAAGGGTTTAGAAAAATATAAAAAGATATGCGAAGAAAAATATGTAAAAATATATATACATGGGACACGACAAGACGAAGGACAAATATGTCTGACTGCTACGCCATCTTGCAATTGCCCTCAGCCAAATTGAGAGGGTTTGGGATGAAGACCGCAGAGTGAAGGAAAAGCAGCCAACAACAACATCTTCAAGACTGTTGGAAAAGCATTTCAGATGAAGCTGGTTGAGAGAATGCCTAGAGTGTGCAAAGCTGTCATCAAGGCAAAGGGTGGCTACATTGAAGAATCTAACATCTATATATATTTTTCCTAACATCTAAAACACTTTTTTGGTTACTACATGATTCCATATGTGTTATTTCATAGTTGTCATAGTTATTCTACAATGTAGAAAATAGTACAAATAGAGAAAAACTCTTGAATGAGTAGGTGTTCTAAATATTTTGACCGGTAGTGTATATCATAAAAAAACAGGTAGGGAGAGTGAGTTTGTCCGCGGTGGTATTCAAACCCCAACGTTCTGAGTCGTAGCCCAGTTCAAGTCAAATCAAATCAAATGTATTTATATAGCCCTTCGTACATTAGCTGATATCTCAAAGTGCTGTACAGAAACCCAGCCTAAAACCCCAAACAGCAAGCAATGCAGGTGTAGAACCACGGTGGCTAGGAAAAACTCCCTAGAAAGGCCAAAACCTAGAAAGAAACCTAGAGAGGAACCAGGCTATGAGGGGTGGCCAGTCCTCTTCTGGATGTGCCGGGTGGAGATTATAACAGAACATGGCCAAGATGTTCAAATGTTCATAAATGACCAGCATGGTCAAATAATAATAATCACAGTAGTTGTCGAGGGTGCAGCAAGTCAGCACCTCAGGAGTAAATGTCAGTTGGCTTTTCATAGCCGATCATTAAGAGTATCTCTACCACTCCTGCTGTCTCTAAAGAGTTGAAAACAGCATGTCTGGGACAGGTAGCACGTCCGGTGAACAGGTCAGGATTCCATAGCCGCAGGCAAAACAGTTGAAACTGGAGCAGCAGCACGGTCAGGTGGACTGGGGACAGCAAGGAGTCCTCATGCCAGGTAGTTCTGAGGCATGGTCCTTGGGCTCAGATCCTCCGAGAGAGAGAAAGAAAGAGAGAAAGACATAATTAGAGAGAGCATACTTAAATTCACACCGGACACCGGATAAGACAGGAGAAGTACTCCAGATATAACAAACTGACCCTAGCCCCCCGACACATAAACTACTGCAGCATAAATACTGGAGGCTGAGACAGGAGGGGTTACCCCCGGACCGGGCCAAACAGGAAGGATAAAACCCCACCCACTTTGCCAAAGCACAGCCCCCACACCACTAGAGGGATATCTTCAACCACCAACTTACCATCCTGAGACAAGGCCGAGTATAGCCCACAAAGATCGCCACGGCACACCCCAAGGGGGGGCACCAACCCAGACAGGAAGATCACATCAGTGACTGAACCCACTCAAGTGACGCACCCTTCCTAGGGATGGCATGAAAGAGCACCAGTAAGCCAGTGACTCAGCCCCTGTAATAGGGTTAGAGGCAGAGAATCCCAGTGGAAATAGGGGAACTGGCCAGGCAGAGACAGCAAGGGCGGTTCGTTGCTCCAGAGCCTTTCCGTTCACCTTCACACTCCTGTGCCAGACTACACTCAATCATATGACCCACTGAAGAGATGAGTCTTCAGTAAAGACTTAGGTTGAGACCGAGTCTGCATCTCTCACATGGGTAGGCAGCCCATTCCATAAAAATGGAGCTCTATAGGAGAAAGCCCTGCCTCCAGCTGTTTGCTTAGAAATTCTAGGGACAATTAGGAGGCCTGCGTCTTGTAACCGTGGCGTACGTGTAGTTATGTATGGCAGGACCAACTCAGAGAGATAGGTAGGAGCAAGCCCATGTAATGCTTTGTAGGATATCAGTAAACCCTTAACATCAGCCCTTGCCTTAACAGGAAGCCAGTGTCGGGAGGCTAGCACTGGGGTAATATGATCAACTTTTTTGGTTCTAGTCAGGATTCTAGCAGCTGTATTTAGCACTAACGGAAGTATATTTAGTGCTTTATCCGGGTAGCCGGAAAGTAGAGCATTGCAGTAGTCTAACCTGGAAGTAACAAAAGCATGGATACATTTTTTGCATCATTTTTGGACAGAAAGTTTCTGATTTTTGCAATGTTACGTAGATGGAAAAAAGCTGACCTTGAAAGAGTCTTGATATGTTCGTCAAAAGAGAGATCAGGGTCCAGAGTAACGCCAAGGTCCTTCACAGTTTTATTTGAGACGACTGTACAACCCTTAAGATTAATTGTCAGATTCAACAGAAGATCTCTTTGTTTCTTGGGACCTAGAACAAGCATCTATGTTTTGTCCGAGTTTAAAAGTAGAACGTTTGCAGCCATCCACTTCCTTATGTCTGAAACACAGGCTTCGAGCTAGGGCAATTTTGGGGATTCATCATGTTTCATTAAAATATACAGCTGTGTGTCATCTGCATAGCAGTGAAAGTTAACATTATGTTTTCGGATGACATCCCCAAGAGGTAAAATATATAGTGAAAACAATAATGGTCCTAAAACTGAACCTTGAGGAACCCCCAAAATGTACAGTTTATTTGTCAGAGGACAAACCATTCACAGAGACAAACTGATATCTTTCCGACAGATAAGATCTAAACCAGGCCAGAACTTGTCCGTGTAGTCCAATTTTGGTTTCCAATCTCTCCAAAAGAATGTGGTGATCGATGGTATCAAAAGCAGCACTAAGGTCTAGGAGCACGAGGACAGATGCAGACAGATGCAGAACCTCAGTCTGATGCCATTAAAAGGTCATTTACCACCTTCACAAGTGCAGTGCTATGATGGGGTCTAAAACCAGACTGAAGCATTTCGTATACATTGTTTGTCTTCAGGAAGGCAGTGAGTTGCTGCGCAACAGTCTTTTCTAAAAGTTTTGAGAGGAATGGAAGATTCGATATAGGCCGATAGTTTTTAAATATTTTCTGGGTCATGGTTTGGCTTTTTCAAGAGAGGCTTTATTACTGCCACTTTTAGTGAGTTTGGTACACATCCAGTGGATAGAGAGTCGTTTATTATGTTCAACACAGGAGGGCTAAACACAGGAAGCAGCTCTTTCAGTAGTTTAGTTGGAATAGGGTCCAGTACGCAGCTTGAAGGTTTAGAGGCCATGATTATTTTCATCATTGTGTCAAGAGATATAGTACTAAAACACTTGAGTGTCTCTTGATCCTAGGTCCTGGCAGAGTTGTGCAGACTCAGGACAACTGAGCTTTGAAGGAATACGCAGATTTAAAGAGGAGTAATTTGCTTTCTAATAATCATGATCTTTTCCTCAAAGAAGTTCATGAATTTATTACTGCTGAAGTGAAAGCCATCCTCACTTGGGGAATGCTGCTTTTTAGTTAGCTTTACGACAGTATCAAAAATAAATTTTGGATTGTTCTTATTTTCCTCAATTAAGTTGGATAAATAGGATGATCGAACAGCAGTGAGGGCTCTTCGACATTGCACTTTACTGTCTTTCCAAGCTAGTCGGAAGACTTCCAGTTTGGTGTGGCGCCATTTCCGTTCCAATTTTCTGGAAGCTTGCTTCAGAGCCAAGTTATTTTCTGTATACCAGGGAGCTGGTTTCTTATGAGAAATGTTTTTAGTTTTTAGGGGTGCAACTGCATCTAGGGTATTGGGCAAGGTTAAATTTTGTTCCTCAGTTAGGTGGTTAACTGATTTTTGTCATCTGACGTCCTTGGGTATGCAGAGGGAGTCTGGAAGGGCATCAAGGAATCTTTGTGTTGTCTGTGAATGTATAGCACGACTTTTGATGCTCATTGGTTGGGGTCTGAGCAGATTATTTGTTGCAATTGCAAACGTAATAAAATGGTGGTCCGATAGTCCAGGATTATGAGGAATGTCACGAACCGACTCAAAGCCTGTAACAAAAGAGAGACAACGTGGAGATAAGGATTAACAAAATGTATATTTATTAAATAAGTAACTAAGTAAAATATACAATGGTGTGTGTAATCAGTAATCAGTAGTGTGAGTGTTTTGCATGCATGGGATAATGCAGGGTGTTGAAAGATGCTAAAGCAAACAACCAAAAAACCACCAAGAAACACAACAAAATCTATAAAGGTGTCTGCATGGAGAGAATCTCTTCCATGAATGTGGAAGAGTTCTATTTATCCTGGGACACACCTGGCCCAGGTGTTTCCCATGTAGCTGACGACCCTCCCAACGCCGCCCACCGTCATCCTACTAAGGAAACAAGAACAAAGAGAGAATACGGCAGACAGAGTGGGAGGGTCGTCACAGGAAAAACATTACGATCCACAACATTTATTCCATGGGACAAAACTTGGTCCAGAGTATGACTGTGACAGTGAGTAGGTCCAGAGACGATGGCTTTTGGAGTGGGTCTGTGGACTTTTCCATGTGAATATTAAAGTTGGCATCAACTGTGCCACAGAATAAAGTTTGTGTGTCAGAGTCGATCTCTGCGCTAATAAACACAACGTCACTACAATATTTAACTAAATAAATCACACTGAAGTTAAATCATTCACTTTTTACTGTTTCTTCTCACATTTTCACAAACACAAAGCCACTAAGCCAAACTTGCAGGTCCAAATACACAGACGTGCAGGTCCAAATACACAGCACATAAAACTTCCATGTTCAAAGCCTATTCTGTGCCATTTCTAAAATGTGGAAAAACTACAACACTCAGTATTTAGTGGAAAATCCTGCAAGTTGAACTGAAACAACACAGGATCTCCTTGAAGTTTGTGCGCATCTCAAGGCTGAGGAAGGCATAGATGACGGGGTCTATGACATAGTTACACATGATGAGCACCAGGTAGGTAGTGAAGTGGGACATGTAGCAGACACAGAGTGGGTTTTTGGGACAGGTGATAAGGAGGATGAGGTGGAGGAAGAAAGGTGCCCAGCAGCAGACGAACACCCCCAGAAGAATGGTGATGGTGACCGCTCCCTTCATGCAGGTTCTCTGGGGAACCACGCCCTCCACAGGCAGAGCAGCGATGCGCTTGATGTGCAGCCTCGCCAGCAGAAACATGTGAACGTACAGAGTGACCATGAGCACCAGCATGGTGAAAAACATGATGATCAGACACACAATGACTGCCTTGCTCTCTGAGTAGACGATGAAGACTATCCCACAGACACACATGTCAGCCAGATCCCCCCCCCCTCCCCCGATGGCCAGGAGAGCCCGTCGGATTGTCACAATGCTGTGGTAGCGCAGGGCATAAATAGATGGTCACGTAACAGTCAATGGCGATAATTAGAAGGTTACAAATTGAGGCCACCAGAGAGATACAGATTGTGGAGTCAAAGAAGTTGTCCATGAGTTGAATAAAATGGTCATCTGCCACTATCAACCGACTGTTCAGTGCAGCGATTACCACCGTCTCTAGTGAGTTGGAGACACTCACCAGCAGCAGCAAGACTACAAAAGACGACATACATGGGTGAATGGAGGTTCTTGTTCTTCACCATCGCCGATATCACCAAGATGTTCTCTAGAAGGCTGACGATCCCTAGTGTCAGGAACACCTCAGCCTGGAGGTGGACCAGCTCACCCAGACCAGGCTGAATGCCGGTGCCGGTCCAGTTTCCATGCTGGTCTTCCCTGGCCAGAGACTCCCTATTAGTCTCATTGAGCCGAAGGTCCGGCGGCAGCAGATGTCTGTAAGTGTTGTTCATCTGGTGGTAATTTAGACAACAGTTTACAGAGGGAGATGCCGTGATGCAGGAATACAAGGTAATGAGAGAGCCACCTGCCCCTTAAGAACCTCTTCTGGAGCCCTGCTGCTGGATGCTCCTCCTTTTAGATCACAGCTAGAGAGAACTGTGGTTTCCCCTGAGCCCTGAGAGCTCTTTCAGCCGCCCCGGTCCAATGAACACAGCCTGGACCTGGGTGCTTGTGCAGACATACACAGACACACACATTCACTCAAGTGCACACATAGACACACACACACCCATTCAATAGTTTGACAAGTTGTTTCACATTATACAACTTTCCCTTCACCTGATAATACTTCATCGATGACATTCATTCTATTTGACTGCCTTCTTGAAGGTAGAAATATCCCAGCCAATTGAGAAACTTACAGTAAATTAAACTGGCAAAACCGATGGTGCATGTAAAATCAAAAGAGAAGTATCATTGTTTCAAAAGTAGCTACAGTATTTTGCACCAAATCATGTAAAGCCAAAGGCGATGTGGCTATAGACACACACACACACACACACACACACACACACACACACACACACACACGCACGCACGCACGCACGCACGCACGCACGCACGCACGCACGCACGCACGCACACACACACACACACACACACACACACACACACACACACACACACACACAAAGCAAAAAGGGTGTTTCAAGACATTTTTTGTATTTAGGTCTAACAGTGGATAGAACCTGAGACCTACTGTATGTCCTTAATCTCTATGAAACTTGTCAGAACATATAGGCATTACAACGACCTTTTCTTGGCTCAGGAACCGTCTGTTTGCATTTCATCCAACATAGCATTACACAACTGGATTTTCCTTTTTTATGATCTTTTAAAAATGAGTTGGGCAGACGGTTGATGTGTAACCAAGCTGAAGATGCCAATATTCAGGGTCATGAATACCGACCCGTAGCATTCATGTCTGTAGCCATGGAGTGCATTGAAAGGATGGACATGGCTCACATCAACCCCATTATTCCAGAAACCCTAGACCCACTCCAATTTGCATACTGCCCTAACAGATCCACAGATGATGCCATCTCTATTGCACTCCACACTGCCCTTTCCCACCTGGACAAAAGGAACAGCTATGTGAAAATGCTATTCATTGACTACAGCTCAGCGTTCAACACCATAGTGGCCTCAAAGCTCATCAATAAGCTAAGGACCCCGGGACTAAACACCTGCCTCTGCAACTGGATCCTGGACTTCCTAACGGGCTGACCCAAGGTGTTAAGGGTACAGTTGAAGTCAGATGTTTACATACACTTAGGTTGGAGTCATTAAAACTCGTTTTTCAAGCACTCCACACATTTCCTGTTAACAAACTATAGTTTTGGCAAGTCGGTTAAGACATCTACATTGTGCATGACACAAGACATTTTTCCAACAATTGTTTACAGATTATTTCACTTATAATTCACTGTATCACAATTCCAGTGGGTCATAAGTTTACATACACTAAGTTGACTGTGCCTTTAAACAGCTCACCTTCAAACTCAGGGCCCCTTTGCTTGACATCAAGGGAAAATCAAAAGAAATCAGCCAAGACCTCAGAAAAAAATTGTAGACCTCCACAAGTCTGGTTCATCCGTGGGAGCAATTTCCAAATGCCTGAAGGTACCACGTCCATCTGTACAAACAATAGTATGCAGGTATAAACACCATGGAACCACACAGCCGTCACACCGCTCAGGAAGGAGACGCATTCTGTCTCCTAGAGATGAACGTACTTTGGTGCAAAAAGTGCAAATCAATCCCAGAACAACAGCAAAGGACCTTGTGAAGATGCTGGAGGAAACAGGTACAAAAGTATCTATATCCACAGTAAAACTAGTCCTATATTGACATAACCTGAAAGGCTGCTCAGCAAAGAAGAAGCAACTGCTCCAAAACCAACATAAAAAAGCCAGACTACGGTTTGCAACTGCACATGGGGACAAAGATTGTACTTTTTGGAAAAATGTCCTCTTGTCTGATGAAACAAAAATAGAACTGTTTGGCCATAATGACCATCGTTATGTTTGGAGGAAAAAGGGAGAGGCTTGCAAGCCGAAGAACACCATCCCGACCGTGAAGCACGGGGGTGGCAGCATCATGTCAGCATCATGTTGTGGGGGGTGCATTGCTGCAGAGGAACTGGTGCACTTCACAAAATAGATGGCAGAGTGAGGAAGGAAAATTATGTAGATATATTGAAGCAACATCAGCCAGCAAGTTAAAGCTTGGTCGCAAATGGGTCTTCCAAATGGACAATGACCCCAAGCATACTTACAAAGTTGTGGCAAAATGGCTAAAGGACAACAAAGTCAAGAAAATTTGTGGGCGGAACTGAAAAAGCGTGTGCGAGCAAGGAGGCCTACAAACCTGACTCAGTTACACCAGCTCTGTCAGGAGGAATGGGCCAAAATTCACCCAACTTATTGTGGGAAGCTTTGACCCAAGTTAAACAATTTAAAGGCAATGCTGCCAAATAGCAATTGAGTGTATGTAAACTTCTGACCCACTGGGAATGTGATGAAAGAAATAAAAGCTGAATTAAATAAGTCTCTCTACTATTATTCTGACATTTCACATTCTTAAAATAAAGTGGTGACTGACCTTAAACAGGTAATTTGTACTGGGATTAAATGTCAGGAATTGTGAAAAACAGAGTTTCAATGTATTCGGCTAAGGTGTATGTAAACGTCTGACTTCAACTGTAGGTAACAACACATCCGCCATGCTGGTCCTCAACACAGGGGCCCCTCAGGGGTGCGTGCTCAGTCCCCTCCTGTACTCCCTGTTCACTCTTGACTGTACGGCCAGGCACGCACTATCATAAAGTTTGCTGATCACAACAGTGGTAGGCCTGATCACCGACAAAGATGAGACAGCCGTGTGGTGCCAGGACAACAACCTCTCCCTCAACTTGATCAAGACAAAGGAGACTGTAGTGGAGCTGGGTGAGAGCTTCAAGTTCCTTGGTGACCAACAAACTAACATGGTCCAAGCACACCAAGACAGTCGTGAAGAGGGCACGACAAAACCTATTCCCTCTCAGGAGACTGAAAAGATTTGGCAATGGTCCTCAGATCCTCAAAAGGTTCTACAGCTGCACCATCGAGAGCATACAGACTGGTTGCATCACTGCCTGGTATGGCAAATGCTCAGTCTCTGAACCTCAAGGCACAACAGAGGGTAGTGCGTACGGCGAAGTACATCACTGGGGCCAAGCTTCCTGCCATCCAGAACCTCTATACCAGGCGGTGTCAGAGGAAGGCCCTAAAAATTGTCAAAGATTCCAGCCACCCTAGTCATAGACTGTTCTCTCTGCTACCGCACGGCAAGTAGTACCGGAGCACCAAGTCTAGGTCCAAGAGACTTCTAAACAACTTCTACCCCCAAGCCATAAGGCTCGGAGAACATCTAATCAAATGGCTACACAGACTATTTGCATTGCCCCCCCCCCCCTCTTTTACACTGCAGCTACTCTCTGTTGTTATGATCTGTCACAGATCCCTCTGGAACTGTTGATCATTCCGTGCACCAGTTTCGGAGGTCTACGTCATCGGCCTCTAGGCACTGAACTGTGTCACTACGCACACCTGGTTCCTATTCCTCGCTGATTGTATTTGTATAAATGTGCCCTTTGTTTCTCCATTGGGCTGTCGATTATTGTTCCAATGTCCGTTGTTCCTGTGCTGTGTTGTTTTGGCTTTCGTGCTGTTTGGATGTGCATATATGATTACGGGTCTGGTCCCATGGTGTATCATTGTGCGCTTGTGTTTTTCAGGACTCGTCCCGCGTAGGTAGTACGGGTCTCACCCCGTGTATTTATTTGAGGTACTCCTCGCTCATTTGTTTGGGTTCAATCCTGTATTTTGTATACGTGTTTGTTTGGTCTTCGTCCCTGTGCCTATACATGGCACACTGTAATTTAGGTAAATAAAAAACCCTATTACTCATTCCTGCGCCTGTCTCCCGATCTTTCACAACGTGACAATCATCTATGCATAGTCACTTTAATAACTCTACCTACATGTACACATTACCTCAATTACCTCGACTAACCGGTGCCCCCGCACATTGACTCTGTACCGGTACCCCCCTGTATATAGTCTCGCTATTGTTATTTTACTGCTGCTCTTCAAATATTTTATTTGTTTTTCTTATTTGTATTTTTTTTTTTACTGCATTGTTGGTTAGGGGCTCGTAAGTAAGCATTTCACTGTAAGGTTTGATTTGATGGCAGGTATAAAGCAAAAAATAGGGGGGAACCTGTCCTTTGGGAATTGCCGAAGTCTACCCAGGTTTTCGACATGAGTACTTCATACTCACTATTTCATTTGGAATAACTGAATGGAACAAATTGATCTGTGATAAAATATGATCTAAAGTTAAATATGTAATGACACTGTACCTTTTTTCAATATTAGAGTAGAGTTGCTTAGTTGCACTGTCTGCTAAGGGTAAACAACTATGACTATGTCATGGTCTAATCTGATTCATCAGACACAATCAGCATGGGGACGAGGTTATGGTTGGTCCACTGCCAGTGCCTATGGCTGACTGAGTCTCTAACTATCTCCTCACTTACAGTAACCTGCATCCACCTTGTCATTCTGATTATGTTCTATAGCTGGAAGAATCTGTTCTATAGCTATTACTATTGGGAAAAACATAACCCAAAACACAACCACAACAGACCACAAATGCATCCAACTAGTTTTTAGAGATCACAAGCTTGATGTAGTCATTGTGTGGAAGGAATATGGGACCAAATACTAAACTTTTGACTGCTTTCCTACACCATAAGTATATTTTCAAAAATACTTATGACTTCTTCACATGGGGGTATTAAATAGATAAAGTGCTTTAATTTATAAACAGTAAATTGGGTATGAAAATACCCTTAAAGGTACAATCAGCTGTTACTTCAGTACATCAATTTTTTGACCTACAAATTCATGATACTTGATTCTTGATGAATATAACTCATGAGCTGAGTTCAACTGTCATACCCCATCAGAACCCAAAACATAAGCGTATTTTACTCCAATGTCTGTAAACAAAGAAAATGCAAACAAAACATGGTTAAAACTATAATATTTTCATATCATGGATGTTCAACCCTTGCATCATAACTCTGTCTATGAATTTGAGAGTGATTCAATTTCTCCGGCCCCCATCCCTCAGCTTTTTACGGAACCAGCTTTGGGGAGGCAGGTTTGGTGTTGTTTCTACTGCTGATTACTGCTTTAACTCAAATGTGACATTCTGTAGGCTACTGTAGTCTCATATGAAACATTTGATCTCAAATCCACAATGCTGGATTATTCAGCCAAACAAAACAGTGTAGCTTCACTGTCCAAATACATCTGGAAGGGAGTGTACCCCACAAACTGTTTTTTTCCTTCAGTTTTTATGTATGACACATGTTGACAACTAGATGGCACCTCTGCATCACAGAGAATAGTTCAACAGTGGAAAGCGCTACTTATTCCTGTGATCAAGAGCAATAGAGGGTTGGCTCTGACCTCTATGAGGCCATCAGACTGGTGCCAGCAGAGACCGTTTCTTGCCAGGCCAGGGTAGTTATGAATGGCTTTAGAAAGTCAAAGAGAGAGGGAGCCTTTCCCGTGGGAGAGAAGCGAGCCTGCCATTACCTTATTTTGAGAAGTGCCAAAGCAGAGAGTCAGTTGTCACTAGTTACCACAGCCACAATGTAAAAATGGACTATATCGTAAAAATGTGCTTGAGCAAGGGTTAGGCATAAGGTTAGCAGTGTGGTTAAGGTTAGTGTTAGGTATAAAATCAGATTTTAAGAATATACATTTTAGAAGTAGGCAGGATTAGTCATAATTATGACTTTGTTTTTAAAGCAAGCCAGCTCACCCGTGATACATGTCAGTATTCAAGGTCCATCCATGTGTGAAGATGTCGGGAGATGACATGGAAACTGGCTACTAGGGGCAACAGTAAGCATCTGATTCCAAAGGTTGCAGGTTCGAATCCTGCAATATATATATTTTTTTTAAATTTAGGAATTAGGTGTTAATACCCAACCTTAAGATTTTGGAGTTAATTCCTGAATTTAACCCTAACCTTAAAAGTGCATGCCTAAATGTAAACTTAAACACTTCGAAATTTGAAGTTAGAAACAACTTCGAAATGTTATGTTTGTGAAACATGGAGGAATGTCTAATCCTGACATGCGACTGTGAGAGCTAGTAGCTTAAATTTGTTATGCGGAGTGGAACAGGGAAACCCAAGAGCAGACCCAGACAAGTAGACTGGAATGAAGTAACCAAGGTATTTATTGAAACACGGGGAAGATGGAGTGCAGGCCAGGGGAAGCTCGGGCGGGTTGCAGGAAACCAGGTGTGGAGGCTGAGGCTGGAGCGAGAGGGGTTGGGACAGGGTAAGCAGGTCCGGAGGCTGAGGCTGGAGCGAGAGGGGTTGGGACAGGGTAAGCAGGTCCGGTGGCTGAGGCTGGAGCGAGAGGGGTTGGGACAGGGTAAGCAGGTGCGGAGGCTGAGGCTGGAGCGAGAGGGGTTGGGACAGGGTAGGCAGGTCCGGAGGCTGAGGCTGGAGCGAGAGGGGTTGGGACAGGGTAAGCAGGTGCGGAGGCTGAGGCTGGAGCGAGAGGGGTTGGGACAGGGTAAGCAGGTCCGGAGGGGAATCCAGGACAGAGTAGCAGGATGAGAAGACGTGGGACTGGAGACAGGGACCAGAGTCAGAGTGAGGCAAGGAAAACAGGCACAACAGGATTTAAATCGTCACAAACGGCTAGAACCGTAGACTGACTGAGCAGAGATTACGATCTGGCAGTGTGGAAGTGACAGGACTGAGTATTTGTAGAGGTCTTGATTATGGAACAGATTGCAGCTGGTGGGGATCTTCTCTGACTCCAGCACACCTGTCTCCACCCACACAATCACACACAGAGAGAGAGAGAGAGAGAGAGAGAGAGAGAGAGAGAGAGAGAGAGAGAGAGAGAGAGAGAGAGAGAGAGAGAGAGAGAGAGAGAGAGAGAGAGAGAGGGAGAGAGCACTGGGGGAGTGGCGGCAGATCAAGGAGACACAGGATGAGCAGTAAAGGTCGTGACAGGAGCAGATGTAACAAAAGTAGGCCCACTCCACATCACTCCACATTGTCCCTGCAGAAATATCATTGATGGTTAGGAACGTTTGGAGACCTCTGCTGCAGCCTCTTAAACCTTGTGTGTAGTAGTGGCTGTAATTAGATACATAGCAGATTGTCTGTAATTAGATACATAGCAGTTTCTTTAGAAAACTAAATAAACCCTTGCAGAGCAGAATAATGTCATAAATCGATAGAATGAATGCGTCAATCTAGTTGACATCGGTAAGGTTTTCTTTGTCATCTCTGCTTCATTTGCAGAACAAACGTTTAGGGACCGTTGAGAACATGCAATAGGACTAACAACATAAACAAAAAAACGAGAACGAATTTCTGTGCAAAATGTCCAAATGCCATCAGTTTGCCCGGTTATAATGAAATATAAAGATGTGAAAATGACCCAACATGTTTCTGATAAAATTTCAGTTCGGCTTGGATGCATATTTTATGTGGTTGAAAAACGATCCGCTTTTATGATGCTGATAAAGACAGCACCTCTACAGACAGTATTTTAAATGCCATTCGCATTCTCTCAAGATGCTGAACGAATTCCGTCATTTTCTCCACTCCTGTTGCAAAGACGAAATGTTGCATACGTATAGTAGACCTATATAATTATATTGCAAGAAATGCTTAATTCTGCAGGAGTTGATATTAAGGCTATGTGAGAGGTTATAGATCTACAGTCATGTCCAGATTTCAGTTTCCATTGAACCGACCTGAACAGTAGTCTTAAAAGTTCCCTTGACATACCATGCCTATTTGAAGTCCCCGTCTTGTGACTGTCGAATTTGTATAGTGCCTCACAATCATCACACATAACCTAGCTGGTCAAGGTACTGTCATCCTCTTTTACCTTTCCCATAAATATTTATTCTGCCACTCCCTTCTCTTTCAACTCTCCATTTCGCAGCTTTACTCTTATTGAATTAAACGCCGACATTGTCCTTTTTTGCCTCAGTGGATCTACGTTAACTTTTTCAGCCCGTTCACAAAAGCATTCGGCTATTGGCACGTGGGCTATTTGGCGCGCCAACAGTTAGGCCCTAAAGTCTAGGTTTACGCACTAATGCCATATAGCCTAACATAAAAAACGCTTTGTAGCCTAAATATATCAATTGCACAATAATTATACATTCATAGATTTAAACAAAAAAAAAGTATCATCTTACCTTTATTTAACCTACACGCCACCCACCAACCCATACACCACCCACCCTTCATCCACACAATGTTGCATGACCATAAACCACCCACCGTGCGGGTAAAACCCCGAGGACTGCGGGTTATGAGGAAAACGCGCATCACTAGTGCCTATGTATGTGTGTGTCGGAGGGTTTGGGTAAAAAAAAGTAGAAGACAAATTTCCATCTCTATGGACTAATAAAAGAACATCTTATATATTGCGTTGTTGTGCGCGCAATTGTGGGAGCCGCCAACGAAATAACAAATGAACTGAAGTCACCTCTTTATCCAGCAAATGCAATAGGACACAGGCCTATCTTTCAATTATCTACAAAAAACAACTAGACGAAGTAAACTGTGTTTGATCAAATGTTACTGATTACAATAGTAGTCTCCATGTAGTTGGTCTTCATTTTTCCCCCCAAACTTATGAATTCTGCTTAAAGGTCCTGACATTTATGGCACAGAGGCATGTTGCTCTTATCCTTTAATAACTTCAAGCAAGGTCAGTGGTTCAAGTCCCTACCCCCTTAAATACAGTTTTACATGTCTTACCTGTTTGGTCCGTTTCCTTGTGGGATCCTCCATGGATGGGTTATAGGCTATAAGATCACATGATGATTGACAGTTTTTGATTAACGATGACATGGCATCTGTTTTGCAGGGAGGAACCAGACAACCAGACTGCTGGAATGCTTTGCATTTTGGTTGTTATCAGTAAAACAAAATAAATCATCTGCCTGATGGGACAATCAGAGAACAGGCTCAATTTGCGCACATCCATAATAACTTGAACAACGCGCTAGGAGTTAAACTGTAAGCCAATAGTTAAGCTTCTCCAAGATTGCAAAAACAACAAAGTCAAGGTAATAAAAGAGATAGAGGCGTCAAGTTCTGCACTAAGGCGTAACATAACGAGCTTTGACGCTCATATTCGACATGGAAATGGAAACCATATCAACATTCGCTAAGAAACTTTGGTGTGTCAAGAAACAACTTATTCTTTTCCTCACTCCACTCATTCTTCTCCCGCTACTTTTCGGGCTACCAGAAAAGGTACGTGGTTATTGGAAGATGAACAGATATTCTTACTGGAACCATTTATTCCTCTAATTTACAAGAAGAAGTAGATTCAACTTTTAAGTTATACCTTAACCAAATTGCTAAACCATATCAAGCCTAAAATTGATATTATCCTTAATATCCACACCTGCCTTTAAACCCGAACAAGAACACCCTTTAACCTGATATCTGTTGGTCTTCACTGAAATTATAATCAGGATCCTAAGAAGAGCCCCATTAGATTAAAACCCACAATTCTCTACTTTTGATCTGTTTTAGGGTGATCATGTTATTCCAGTGTATAGGACATGGCCCTGCTCCATCATATGTCTAAAAACACAATCCTTACATCCATAACTTGGCTTAACTCCATCCCCCCTTCTTTAATCATAACCACAGCCCAATCTGAGCCCTTACTAATAACTTCAAAGACTTCTTCATTTACAATTCTCCCCCTAATATTAGAAATCCAGTCACATTAAAAAGGTACATTCCTTGTACATTTAACTTTCCACAGCACGATACAAACATGAATTAAATAGATCACCTTTGTAAATGGTACAGTTGGCTTTTCCTCTTGGGTGTTCACCAACATGTTTCTGTTATGTTTTGCAGGAGGGGAAATGCCTGTACGTGGTGCTGCTGATGGCTGTGTTCTGGTGCACAGAGGCTCTTCCCTTAGCTGTCACTGCCATGCTACCCGTTTGCCTCTTTCCAACCATGGGAATTCTTCCATCCAAAAAAGTCTGCCCCCAGTACTTCCTCGATACCAATTTTCTCTTTCTCAGTGGTCTTGTTATGGCGTCAGCTATTGAGGAATGGGGTCTGCATCGCAGAATAGCTCTGAAAGTTCTTAAGATTGTTGGAGTCAAACCAGCCTGGTGAGAAGACTATATCGCCATATACAACAGTAATAAATTCATCATAATTTATATTTTGGGATTATTTTCCATCATCTAATGTGAATGCCCTGCATATGGCAAAATATAGCCTACATAATCATATTATCAGAAAGATTAAATGTATTGATGTGTCACTCCACTTACTCCGGACCCATGTGTACATCGCTCTATGCAGGTTGATTTTGGGAATGATGATCACCTCTGCCTTCCTGTCCATGTGGCTCAGTAACACCGCAACAACGGCCATGATGCTTCCCATTGCTAACGCCATCCTGGAGAGTCTCTTTGGAGACCTGGACACTCTGAAGGAAAACTGTAAGGTGAAAGACGAGACAGAGGGTGAGTTGCTGTGTAGGGTTTCTCCAACTGTCCCATATACACTACCGGTCAAAGGTTTTTAGAACACCTACTCATTTAATGTTTTTTCTTTATGTTTACTATGTTCTACACTGTCAAATAATAGTGAAGACATCAAAACTATGAAATAACACATATGGAATTATGTAGTAACCAAAAAAGTGTAAAACAAATCAAAATGTATTTTATATTTGAGATTCTTCAAATAGACACTGCCTTGATGACAACTTTAAACACTCTTGGCAGTTTCTCAACCAGCTTCATGAGGTAGTCACCTGGAATGCATTTCAATTAACAGGTGTGCATTGTTAAAAGTTGATTTGTGGAATTTCTTTCCTTCTTAATGCATTTGAGCCAATCAGTTGTGTTGTGACAAGATAGGGGGTATACAGAAGATAGCCCAATTTGGTAAAAGACCAAGTCCATATTATGGCAAGAACAGCTGAAATAAGCAAAGAGAAATGACAGTACATCATTACTTTAAGACATAAAGGTCAGTCAATACGGAAAATTTCAAGAAAGGTTCTTCAAGAGCAATCGCAAAACCCATCAAGCGCTATGATGAAACGGGCTCTCATTAGGATTGCCATAGGAATGGAAGTCCTAAAGTTACCTCTGCTGCAGAGAATAAGTTCATTGGAGTTACCAGCCTCAGAAATTGCATCCCAAATAAATGCTTCACAGAGTTCAAGTAACAGACACATCTCAACATCAACTGTTCAGAGGAGACTGGGTGAGTCAGGCCTTCATGGTCAAATTGATACAAAGAAACCAGTACTAAAGGTCACCATTAAGAAGAAGAGACTCCCTTGGGCCAAGAAACACGAGCAATAGACATTAGACCAATAGAGATTTGTCCTTTGTTCTGAAGTCCAAATTGAAGATTTTTGGTTCCAACCGCTGTGTCTTTGTGAGACACGGTGTCGGTGAACAGATTATCTCTGCATGTGTATTTCCCACCGTAAAGCATGGAGGAGGAGGTGTTATGGTGTGGGGGTTCTTTGATGGTGACACTGTCTGTGATTTATTTAGAATTCAAGGCACACTTAACCAGTATGACTTCTACAGCATTCTGCAGCGATACGCCATCCCATCTGGTTTGGGCTTAGTGGGGCTATCATTTGTTTTTCAACAGGACAATGACCAAACACACCTCCAGGCTGTGTAAGGGCTATTTGACCAAGAAGGAGAGTGATGGAGTCCTGCATCAGATGTCCTGGCCTCCACAATCCCCCGACCTCAAACATATTGAGATGGTTTGGGTTGAGTCGGACCACAGAGTGAAGGAAAAGCAGCCAACAAGTGCTCAGCATATGTGGGAACTCCTTCAAGACTGTTGGAATAGCATTCCAGGTGAAGCTGGTTGAGAGAATGCCAAGAGTTTGCAAAGCTATCATCAAGGCAAAGGGTGGCTACTTTAAAGAATCTCAGATATAAAACATATTTTGATTTGTTTAACACGTTTTTGGTTACTACATAATTCCATATGTGTTACTTCAGAGTTTTGATGTCTTCACTATTATTATACAATGTAGAAAATAGTAAAATAAAGAAAAACCCTTGAATGAGTAGGTGTACAAAAACTTTTGACCAGTAGTGTACATCGAGTGAAAATTTAAAAAAATATTAAGTAGCCAAGCCAGGACAAATTGGGTCTTTTCGACACTGCAATGCAAATTGTTTGTAGTGCTTACAAAAACAAACATACTATACTTCAACTTTCTAAAGCCGAGAGTGATATTTCCACACTAAAACTGTAATAGGTAACTGAAGGTGTGAAATGTTTTACAACTACCTGTTCCATCACATGGAACTTCGGTGCCCAACATTTACATTTACATTTAAGTCAATATTCAAATGATAGTTGATTAAACATATTAGCCGCCTTTCAAGTCATATATTAAATATGACGAAGGCCTAAAGACAACCTACTTAGAAAACTGGAACTCACAGGCTTTGATGAGAAAGAAATGTTTAAATATCTCTGTTATAGCTTGTCTCATTCATTCTAGAGCTATTGATACTGTAGCCTCACAGTGATTGGTTCATGGGAAACGTGTTGATTCTCAGTAGATGTCGTGTGAATTTAAAAAATTGAGCCTTTATTTACACTTAGATGACCGCCTAAATCACGTTCAAATTGGTCTTCAATATGGAAATGTCATGACGTCATGTCACCGCAGAGTAAACAATGGAGAGAATAACACAACCTGTTCACTTCAACATCCATCAGGTCAAGCACGAGTAAAGCTGCATGCACTGCCCTCTGAAAAACAGATCTTGTCTATAGACGGGTAAGAAAGCAAACACAAACAAACTGAACAATTGAAGCTCTCATGTTGTTAAAATAGGATTCATGGTTATCGTGTAGCTATTTACTAATGTTGGTATAATTATATCTTCAGACCTGATCGGATGGAGCGTTCAGATGGGAGTACTGCAGAGGAGATCAGGACAGAGTCCGAGTACCAGATGAAGGTGTGGAAAGGCTTCCTGATATGTATCCCGTATGCTGCCAGTATCGGAGGGACTGCCACCCTGACAGGCACTGCACCAAACCTCATCCTCATTGGACAACTTAAGAGGTACCCAAGTTGAAGACTTGGCTGATCTCACTTTCCCCTACTGCATCTGAACATACCCTCTCAGGCCCATTGGATAGAGCAATAATGATCTGTAAGGTGACAATGTCTCTCTGAGGAGGTCTATAGTAGAGGGTTTTGTACAACGTACAAACTTTTAACCATTATGAAAAAAGACGAGGTACTGGGATGTTTCAGACATTGTAGAACTTCAGACGTCCCTCTTAAAGGCCTGTTAGGATTTAACTGGCAAATAGCTGTGTACATGTTACATTTAGACCATAAAAACTACTTTATTCACGTTTGCTGTACCGTTTTTGACAGTTGCTTCTTTGTGTTCTAGTTACTTCCCAGAGTGCGACTTGATCAATTTTGGCTCTTGGTTTGCATTCGCATTTCCTCTCATGGTGTTCTTCCTCATCTTGGGATGGCTATGGATTTCTTTCCTCTACGGGGGCTTGAATACACGGTATGATGGTGAATACATTCTTCTACCTGTCAGATAATTCCACATTATTGTCATACTATTATTTTGTGTTCAGGTTGTGTGTGAAGAAACAGGACGAAAGAGCACAAGCAGAGGCGAAGGCTGAGGCCGTGATTGATGAAGACTACAGAAAACTAGGCCCCATAAAGTAAGGACATATCTCTAGACTAAATCACAGGCAACATGCTCCAGTCTTAAATCATGCCCTACACCAGAGGTGGCTAATTCTAGTTCAGGAGGGCCACATTGTTCACATTTTAGATTGTTTATTTGAATCAGTGTGTTAATGCTGGGATGGAACAAAGCGCCTGCTGCAGTCCTCCAGGACTAAAGATGACTACCCTTGTTCTAGACCCTACCCCTGTTCTAGACCCTCTGGACTATATGTCGGTGGTAATGTAGAATTCCTGAGACAATCATTTCCTATCTTCCATTTTAGCTTTGCAGAAGGAGCCATCGCATTCTTTTTCATTTTGTTTGCCGTTCTCCTGTTTACAAGAGATCCTAAATTTGTTACTGGATGGTCCACGTTTTTCAACAAAGGGTAAGAGAGACAAGCTGACAATCCACTGCCCATTAACTAGGATATGTCTGTATAATTCACTGGAGGCTTGAGGAAACCAGCCGCATCATGACTTCCTCTTCTTTGATTCTCTTCCTACTGTAGGTATGTGTCAGATGCGACCACTGGAGTGATCATTGTATCAATCCTATTCTTCTTCCCTTCCCAGAAGCCCTCTCTTAGCTGGTGGTTTGATTCTAGAGGTCAGTACCAGAAAGGATATGTCCCAAATAATGAGAAATACATTTTTAGAATATGTCAATTTAAAATACCACTGTCTCAAATCATACAGCCTTTCTGTACTGATATAGAGAAAACTGTATCTTTTCAAATCAAAAGATTAGATGGAGTGAAGCAGCTGTATACATTGTATTCGGAAAGTATTCAGACCCCTTGACTTTTTTCCACATTTTGTTAGGTTACAGCCTTATTCCAAAATTGATTAAATTGTTTTTTCCCCTCATCAACGTACACACAATATGCCATCATAACAAAACAGAAACAGGTTTTTAGCCATTTTTGCAAATGTATATATATTTAAAAAATGAAATATCACATTTACATAAGTATTCAGACCCTTTACTCAGTACTTTGTTGAAGTACCTTTGGCAGTGAAGCCACTCCTACGTTGTCTTGTCTGTGTACTTAGGGTCGTTGTCCAGTTGGATGGTGAACCTGAGATCCTGATTACTCTGGAGCATGTTTTCATCAAGGATCTCTCTGTACTCTTCTCCGTTCATCTTTCCCTTGATCTTGTCTAGTCTCCCAGTCCCTGCCTCTGAAAAACATCCTCACAGCATGATACTGCCACCACCATGCTTCACCGTAGGGATGGTGCCAGGTTTCCTCCAGACGTGACGCTTGGCATTCATGCCAAAGAGTTCAATCTTGGTTTCATTATACCAGAGAATCTTGTTTCTCATGGTCTGAGGTTCCTTTAGGTACCTTTTGGCAAACTCCAACCCAACTGTCATGTGCCTTTTACTGAGGAGTTGGTTCCGTCCGGCCACTCTACTAAAAGGCCTGATTGGTGGAGTGCTGCAGAGATAGCTGTCCTTCTGGAAGGTTTGCCCATCTCTTCAGAGGAACTCTGGAGCTCTGTCAGAGTGACCATCTGGTTTTTGGTGGTCCCAAACTTCTACCATTTAAGAATGATGGAGTCCACTGGGTTCTTGGGGACCTTCAATGCTGCAGAAATGTTTTGGTACTGTCACGATCGTCGTATGGAATGGACCAAGGTGCAGTGTTGTGAGCGTACATTTTCCTTTATTTGCAAATGTCGCCAGCAAAACAATAGTACAACAAAAACGAATGTGAAGCTCCGTAAGGCTATACATGCACAAACAAAGTCACCTACCCACAACTACCAAAAGGAAAAAAGGCTGCCTAAGTATGATTCCCAATCAGAGACAACGATAGACAGCTGTCCCTGATTGAGAACCATACCCGGTCAAAACAAACAACATAGAATGCCCACCCCAAATCACACCCGTGACAGGTACCCTTCTCCAGATCTGTGCCTCGACACAATCCTGTCTCAGAGCTCTTTGGACAATTTGTTAGACCTCGTGGCTTGTTTTTTGCTCTGACATGCACTGTCAACTGTGGGACCATATATAAACAGGTGTGTGCCTTTCCAAATCATGTCCAATCAATTTAATTTACCACAGGTGGACTCCAATCAAGTTGTAGAAACATCTCAAGGATGATCAATGGAAACATGATGCACCAGAGCTCAATTTCAAGTCTTATAGCAAAGGGTTCTGAATACTTATGTAAATAAGGTATTTCTGTTTTAAATTTTTTATAAAAACCTGTTTTCTCTTTGTCGTTATGGGGTATTGTGTGTAGATTGAGGAGTATTTCATTTAATCAATTTTAGAATAAGGCTGTAACGTAACAAAATGTGGAAAAAGGGAAGGGGTCTGAATACTTTCCGAACGCACTGTAGATCTGGGTTTTTAAAGTCACATTAATATTCAGTCATGCCTCATCAGACAGAAATTACAGTAACATTGACTCCTATTAAGGCAGAATAAGTTTTTTGAAATTTCATTAATCCATTTCTGAAGCAGAACTTGTATTGGCTCTGTTGTAAAGTACCGTAAATAACTGGAGGAATGTTAATGACGTAGATTAGTGAGTCTGAGCAGAGTCCCGTCGTGAGGTAAGACTGTCGCCCCTTATTATTAATCCCTCAAAAATGTGTTGCCACACTTTGGTTTGCTCTGTGTACTTTGCTCTGTGTTCACCCACTGGTTTAACATAGCACACAACTTCTTATGCAACAGAAATACCAGTGTTTTCATTTTCTACCCTCGTGTTTTTCCAGCGAGATTAGAATTTGTACACGTTTGGCATTGAGCTCTTTAATGTTCTTTATTATAAACTATTTTGAGTAGGTATGTTAAAAATTAGCCTGTGAAGTAATAGTTCCCTTTCAGTCAGTTCACTCTGTACAACAATAGCACAACTCCCATAGTGATGTTGTACCTCGTTCCCTCCCCTCAGGGAACAGTAGTTATATTCATAACTTTATGTTTTGCTGGGCATTGACAAAGGAAAAATGTCCGGCAGAGCGGTACCCGAGAAAGAAACAAAACCCCAACCAGCCTTATTTTGTCCACTAAGTGGGTCCTCAGATCTTCAAAAGGTTCTACAGCTGCACCATCAAGAGCATCCTGATGGGTTGCATCACTGCCTGGTATGGCAACTGCTCGGCCTCCGCCCGCACGGCACTGCAGATGGTAGTGCGTACGGCCCAGCATATCACTGGTGCCAAGCTTCCTGTCATCCACAACCTCTATCTAGAAAGAAAAAGAAACGCACACCTATTAAGACGAGGTGCTGGCTAGCGGAGTAGAAAACTCGAAAATAAAAGAGAGCCGCACACTCGAGGAGCTCAGATGCAAACATTTAATTACCAACGTTTCGACTGCCAAGCTGTCTTCATCAGGGTATAATCACAAACACTGCGGGATGACTCGTTTATATAGTGTCAAAAGACACAGGTGTCTGTAATCATGGCCAAGAGTGGTCTAATATCATTGGCTAATAATCAAATATTAAAATGTCATGCAAACAACAGCATACAAACAACAAATGGATAGCATACGATCATAGATTAATTTGACTACACAAGTTTACAAACAATTACAAACAATGGCAAAGTCACAATAATCACAAGAATGGCTTCAGATCAAAGTCTACGTTGAGACCGAAGGGCGCAGGGGTCTTTAAATTAAAGATCCAGGCAGCCTCTCGTTTTAACAATAAATTATCAAGGTCACCCCCTCTCCTAGGGAGGGTGACATGTTCGATTCCAATATAACGCAGAGACGAAATCGAGTGGCCTGCCTCCAAGAAGTGGGTCGCAACTGGATAGGTAAAGTTTTTACACCTAATGGTGCTACGACGTTTTGTTTTGAATTTTCTCAATGGCAATATTAATCTGATCATTCTTGTAGCCCCTCTCCTTGAACTTTCTTTGCGTCTCAGCCCTCTATACCAGGCTGTGTCAGAGGAAGGCCCTAAAAATTGTCAAAGACTCCAGCCACCCTAGTCATAGACCGTTCTCTCTGCTACCGCACGGCAAGCGGTACCGGAACGCTAAGTCTAGGTCCAAGAGGCTTCTAAACAGCTTCTACCCCCAAGCCATAAGACTCCTGAACATCTAATCAAATGTCTAGCCAGACTATTTGCATTGTCCCCTCCACCACCCCACCCCCCTCTTTTACGCTGCTGCTACTCTCTATTTTTATCTATGCATAGTCATTTTAATAACTCTACCTACATGTACATATTACCTCAATTACCTCAGCTAACCTGTGCACCCGCACATTGACTCTGTACCGGTACCCCCTGTACCCCCTGTATATAGCCTCGCTACTGTTATTTTACTGCTGCTCTTTAATTATTTGTTACTTTTATTTTTTATTTTTTTATTTAATCTGCATTGTTGGTTAACAGTTTATAAGTCTACACCTGTTGTATTCGGCGCATGTGACAAATCAAATTTGATTCGATAACCGTTACTTTGACCACTAACCCCTAGCTGCAGCTCTTTCTTTATTGCCTCTTTTCAAAGCTCCCTGCAGGTTAGATATTCTGATATTTGGGTGGTTGACCTGGATTTGTCTGTTGGGCAGATGTCAATTTCATACCCTGTCATGTTTTCCACAGCACCAAATACTCCATATGTTCCTCTACTATCATGGAAGAAAGCACAGGAATGTGTCCCATGGAATATCATTCTGTTGCTGGGTGGAGGCTTTGCCATGGCCAAGGGATGTGAGGTAAAACCATATCATTTAGATATAGAATCATTAATCCTTAAGATCTCTATGGGTAAACCCCTTTCATGTTTAAGGGTGCACACCATAGATATGAAATCCCTTTAACTCACATTCTCATTTGTGTACATTCGAATAGCTGTTGTGTGGTGATTTCTATACTTTCTGACCTATTTCTGCTACTACTGAGTCAAGGGCTGTCTTGATGCTCTGTCCCTGTGGTGTAGGAGTCAGGACTGGCGGCGTGGATAGGAGCCTACCTCCAGCCTATCGCTCAGGTCCCTCCTGCTGTGGCAGTCATGTTTATCACCGCTTTCCTGGCCTGCTTCACAGAGTTCGCCAGCAACACCGCCACCATTATCATATTCCTGCCCGTCATCGCTGAACTGGTGAGCTGTCAGCTACTGTATGACATGCCCAGAACACTCAACATTTAGTTAGATGTTTCCATTATTAAGAATGAAGTACCCTGTGGGTATGAAGAGGTCAGTCGGCACTCATTTTGAAGAAAGGCGTATTTTGTGTGTAGTATTTTTGAATACCCTTGTGAACTACAGTACCATAAAGCCTTGAACTCCACTGTATTACTAATCCCCCCCCATGGGAAAACATAATGGGGAAGTTGATGCTCTCTACTCTAATCTCCCACAACAATTTACTTTTTTAGTGTTTGTCATGGGGTCAACAGATCTGTCAGTGTAGCACCGTGGCTGTTCTGTTGGACATTAACCACAGTTATCAGTAACCAGTTGTCTTCGTCTGTCTGTGCCAATGTCTTACAGTATTGTTAAATCTAAGCAATAATATCATCCAACCAGTATCATCCAGTATCACCCTGACAAGGGTTACTTATCTCCAGCAACATTTCTAAGCCAAGTACGTTACTAAGAATTTGGAATATCGTTGCCACTTATTGAATGCGATGTGGATTCACACACTCTTTGTTCATTTGTGTTACTTGTGTTAATCTGCAGAAAACTGTTTCAAAGTATTATTATTCTCCATTAACACAATATTTCTGCAAAATAATATCAATGTCTGTGTTTGTCTCCTCTCTACAGGCTATGTTTGTCAAGGTGAATCCTCTTTACTTCATGATACCTGCGACAACAGGATGTTCATTTGCCTTCATGTTGCCAGTCTCCACCCCTCCCAACTCCATTGCCTTTGCATCTGGCCATCTTCTGGTGAAGGACATGGTAAGATCCTCACGACAATATACTGTGTGACCATATTTCAGACTGTTCTTAAACTTAAATATACTCTATCCTAGTAGATAGATGATTTACATCAGTTTGGTTTCTCTGTTCCCAGGTGAAAACGGGCTTTGTGATGAACATTTTGGGCATTTTATCAGTTTCTCTGGCCATGAATACTTGGGGTCGTGCCATGTTCAGTTTGGAGACTTATCCAGACTGGGCCCGTCCAGTCAACATGTCCAGTACTGTCACAGATATACAGTTCCCCTCTGTCCCACCTTTCAACCTTACTAGTTTGTGATACACTGCATACCGTAGATCTGAAGCTTATCCAATACAAAGTATTACACGGTATTATATAGTAAATACTAGAGCAGCATTTCTGAATATGTACAAAAGTCAACTATAGATTTGGGGAGCATTAGCCGTTACTTTAAGTTATTTAGCCTATGGTGTGATGGCTATACCATGTTGCGAATGTACTGTACACTTCTAGATTCTTCCATTTGCCTACTGTATACTATATGAGTTTAGATTTTTTTGTTCAGGCTCTCCTTGTGCTCTACTTCCTCTGTCGTGTAGATTATACTAAATTCTATCAGCTAATTTTCTTGCTTGTCACATGCCACGAACCCCTGGTCTCCCAGATGTGTCCAATGTTTTGTCCTGGTTTGTTTTAGGTCCCCATGCCAAGTTTCCATTTGAAGTTAATTTGTTTGGGCAGGGCAGGGGGTGACAGAATAGACAGTGGTTGGTCTGTCTGTTGTTACATTCTCTTCCACAGTTATACAACAAGTCAAGTCGGACACCGTTTTTGTCCAGACACTGGTGATGTCTGTGTCATCATTCTGTCGCTATGCTTGCTGAAATGCCTTGCATCTTAGTGACCTCTGGTGTTCAGTGTGCCACTTTGCGATTGTCTGTCTCATTTGTCACTGTAACATTCCCTAGATAGTATTTGTGAGGATAATCCTTATTGATTAGGGTGTTAGCAGTCTGCTTGATGATAATAGACCCAATCCATTTCATCACACTGAACGCTCAACCTCCAAGTCCGCCACCTACTAGTAAATCACACTTGAACTTGATCCTCCATTCATCTTTAGTTTGGATAATCTGTGACTGTCTTGATGCACAACAGGCGTTTGTGAATTATTCATGGAAAGATACTTACCTAGCCCATGGGGTCACTGACTGCACATGTTTTAACACATTCTAAGTTACACACAGAAGGTCATTTTTACTTTTCATCATGTCTTTAAAATACAGAAATCGTGATTTTCTGATCTTATTTCATTTGAAGTAATCATTTGAAATGTGGTACGTGGAAATCTAATTAACCATTTTCTACCGTAGTTTGCATTTTGTGTAGTACGTTTAGGTTTATCAATGCACATTTTGGAGCTTTGTTATTTTCTTAATACTATTGTTGTTACCAAATAAAACTCAACAGCAAATGGGTTCTTTTCTTTTTTCGTCAATCCATGGAATTGTTCTATTTAGCTGATGTCAGTGAGCAGGCACCGACAGACATGCCACACAGTAATATATACTACAGAGCAACTCAAACCATGAGATGATATTCAGACGGGGGCCATGCCACTCTAGTCCTTTTTAGTTTTAATCATTGACCCAGGTGACACAGCATAAAATGTACTGGAATCAAGTCTCATTCAACAGCCTTATGCCTGAAAGCACCAAACAAGATACCCAATAAGCCAAATGAGACGAACAAACAAGCGAACAACACATTTGAAAGAAAGTTGCATTGAAATTGGTTTGGAACACAATTTCTACATGTGTCTGGAACCAAGCGGTGATATTTTGGCCCCTGTTTCTCTAAAGAATGGTAAAGGGCTGTACATTCCTTATAGTGTCTATTTGTCTATGTAAAGTCTCAAGGTCTGGCACATGGTTAACTCAGCAGAACTCTGAAGTAGTTACTCAGTGTAAGAGAGGAAGGGTCATTGGTGGAGCCGCCATTAAATGAGACAAACTACAGCAGAACACAATGACACTTTGTTAAAAAAGTAAGACAGGATGCACATCAAATAGAAGAACTTGTTGGAAAAGGAATACATAACATTTTGGAAAAGGAAGTTCGACAAGTCGTACCACAACATGAAATTGCTCAACCTTGATGCTCAACCATTCAAATATACGTATTAATTGACTGTAATACAAAGGGAAATTTAAAAAAGCCCCAGCTAAAGATTTTATTTTGGAAAACTCGCACAATTGCTCACATGCTCATAGTTTCCCAGATCATAGCAATCCCCCCTCCTATCAGTCAGTAGTAGTATGACCTCCCACGGGGTTATGTTTTCGACCTTAAAATAGGATACCACAATGCTCATATAGAACCTTTTAACTCACCAGTACTTCCCTAAATGATTAGTCACCAAGTATTGCATGTTCCATCATGTGTTGATTTGTTATGCCTGTCAATGTCAGTGAGTGTGTGTCAGCATGTGAGCATGAGCAAGAGCCCTTCTGTTCCCTTTGGGAACAGTCTTACACATCTATGTGCCAATGACTGTGCATGATAAGTTCCTGTATCAAACTTCACAGTTACCCCCATCAGACAACTGTGTAACTTCACATGCACTGTTGCCAAGGAGAATGAAGAGCATTACTGAGTGCATGGGCTTTGGCTTTTCATTGAGGTAGGTGTTCATTTTTCAGTCTTTTGAGTGAAAGAGACGTTAGGTTACTGGACAGCTATTTATGAGATGATTAAAGAAATTAATGTTATGGTAAAATGTATATTATTTTCACAGTGAATTGTGCTATGCCCTTCTTGTGAAATTAAGAAAGCTGGCTTATTAAAGTGTTAATTACACAATAATAAGCTATTCTGCTCTTGTATAATGTTGATATTAAAACAATACATGATGATAGTCAGAATGGTGGATATTGCAGTTTGATCAAATTTACAGCCTAGTTAGAATACAGTGCAGTTCTAAAATGTGTTTCATGTTTAGTCTAATAAGCCATTTACTTTATGTTCGTATTCTTACCTTTTATTATTTCTTATTGTTGTTGCATTGTCGAGGAGCCTGCAAGTAAGCACTTCGTTTGACGGTGTATACCATGTGTATACTGTACATACAACTAATAAAACTTGAATTCACACAATCATTGGTTTTCAGGCAAGAACCTTGGGTTGCCATGAAGACCACTCTACAGTATCTGTGGGATGTTTACTCAAAACCAACCCAGGCTGCCAAGGAGGTCCTGACATTACTTTCTATGTGTTTCATTATCGCCATGGTGACTGGTGGTCTCCTCTACCATTGGATGACAGAGATCCTGAGATATGACAGTGGTACTTCCAGCACTGCTGCCTGCATCTATAGCGTGGCCATCCTTTTCCTCTCGTTCCTCTGTCATCCTCTCCGTTGTGTGCTAACTATGATCCTGCCCACTCTGGGCACCAAACAGGGGCGCAAGCTGATCATTTCCACCTCTGTGATTGTGTTAGTGTTGAGCATCATCCTTAACATAACCGTTAACATGGGAGTGGTGATGCACGTTTTAAAGTGCACCTCTGAGGATTTTGTCTACTCTCTTTTAAACTCATCTGAGCTGTTTCAAGAAGCAAAGAGAGATCTTGTTAGAGAGGCTATCAAAGTGAAACAGGAAGAACTGAATATTGTTAACAGGTTGAGGAAATTTGATCATTTTACACACATTGATGTGTCAAAGGTCAAAAATATGTTTGTTACTGTAAGCAAACAGATTGAGAGTGACTTTTCACGTGCCAATAAACTGCTGGAGGATTATAAACTTCTGTCAAACAGGATTCTGGCGGCCATCTTTCTAATCTATCTGATAGTTGAATCAGCCTACTACCTGAAGTCATATGTCATTTCAGTTAAGTTTGACAATGTTTACATCACCAGACAGTTGCTGCAAAAAGCATCTGATGATGGAATCCAGATAGAGCCAACTAACTTGAAAAATATGGTTAATTCCACAAGTTGTAAAATAACAAAACAGGAATTTACCAATTGTCTTGCTCCCATAGTAGTGGTGACTTTGTATTTTATTGTTATTATCTTCATAATGGTTTTGGATCACATTGTGTACCATCTAGTTACAGTGAGTGAGCCTTGGCTGCTGGATGTTCCAGCTACATCTGTCAGCATAGCTGTGAAATATAAGGTAGGTCCATATTGATACAGTACTTTTCTATATAAGGTCGGGCACATCACGGGACATAATGTGACATTATATAATGTGTAGCCTTGAGATCAATGATGATATAGACATTGAATAACACAGTGGACAAATGGGGACTGGATTCTCTTTTCTCTGACAGATTCACCTGCGCTTTCCAGGTCTATGTATTATCCCAGCTATCTGTATGGATACAGAACTGGCAAACCTCCATAAGCAGTATGACTGGACATTTAGCCCAGAGGCTTTACACTGTTATATTGAGCCCTCTGCACCAGACCTGAGAGTGAGGGTCTTCCTGGGACTACTCTGTCTGGTGAGCTACATCATGGTGTTACTGGAGGTCTACGCCAGGCGCATCCGCAGGAAAGTGTCTGCATCCTTCTTCAAAACGCAGGAGGAAAAAAGAATTAATTTCTTATTGAAGAAGATACAGGCGAAACAGGACACAAGAGAAAACAATATATTTTTCATTGAAGCTGTGAATGAGACCCGCGTTCACACAAACCAAACGTAATTTGAAGCTTGACTTGCTGTCATTATATGTAGATTAGGGAGACCTCTGCTTTTAATACATTCACTGCTCCTCTTGAGCTATTGCCGTTACAATAGATTTATTTTAGAATTGGAGAAAATTTGTTGATTCGATTTGTCCATATTTTCAGATTGAACTGATTCGGCAATACACAAATGAAAAACATGGAATAACATTTTTTAACTTCAAAGTGATAAAATACAATTGATGAATTCAGTGCCAACATCCTGCTCTCCATGAGCCAAAGGGCCTGTTGAGAACAGGACTGGGCATCCTGTTACCTTGTCACAGTCATATGACCTTTCTCCTGGTCGTGGAGCACCCTTTTTACGCCCACGTTGCCTTGTCTCAACAACACTCATGAAACCATGTTTGTAGGCTTAATGAAGAAATAAAGACCATATAACAGACAATCACAAGCGTTATCACTCAATGTTTTATATTGTGAAAGGTTGATGCTTTTAAAGAATTTTATAAAAATGGCTTTGAGTTCCCTTTTAAAGTAAAACTACTTTTAACATGTAAGGAATAAGACCATGTATTACTTTGTTTCTTACTGCAAGGGAGAACTCCACAAACAACAGACGACTAGGTGACACCTAGCCCCACTAGGTGTCACTAACACTAAGTGCATTTGAGAAGTTTTTAAGGTACAAATAGGCTATGAAAATTCTCATAACAAGGAGCGTAAAACAAACTCATTGAAAATCTGTGTCAACAAACTATTTGTCCAGTTCAATTAATTAGACTCAGATGAATGTTCAGAGGGCAAACATTGTGACACATAGTCGTGTCATGTGTGGGCCTTCCAAATGTTATTACAAATGAATTAATATAATCATGCTTTAAAATGTGCATAACAATCACAATTATTATTTGAGTGTTTTGGTATTATACCGTTTATTATTTCTGGTCAATCATGGATTCGATTGTGTGAAACTCATTTTCATATGACACCTAAGACTTAAACTTTATCTGAGAGCAAAAACCGTTTCAGTACCTCTGTGATTAATATTTGTACTTTTTTTGTCATACCACAAAAATGCTTCAGCGTTTTTAGCAGCACACTGCTTTCAACTCCCAGAAGGCATCAGAAGGCACTTTTAGCTAGAGTATTATTAGAACGCCTGTTCATCTATTTTTTATCCAGCCATTTTGTCCGTCTTCTTTTTTCTTCATCTTTACCTCATAATTCAAGACTATGTGTCTAATATTTTATGCTTTGTTGCTGTGAGGCCTGGAATAAAATGTATAATTCATATAATTTCTCTTCACATAAATCTTTGGTTCTGTACCAAAATAAAAGGTTAATACATTGTATATCTTGGATGTAACTTGATCTCTTGATTCAAATCCAAGCGAGCATAGAAATTGAATGTCATTAATGAAGCATCGTGTAAAAGTAAGACCAGCTTTGTCAAATGGGGTGATTATGAGAGACAGAAGGTCAAATAGTCCTGCGGATAGGTTAAATAATTGTTCCATTTTATGATACAAATATCAAACTTGGTACACTAATAGATACCTTAAAGAACATTTGGAAGATTGGAGGCAGTCTGGGAAGCCTGGCCTGGCCTTAATATAATTGGCTGACACTCCAGATTTCCTGTTAGAAGAAAATAGGGTAAAATCATTCCAAACAATATAAAAATGTATTTACCCACTAAATAAACTCCACAGATAATAAAGACAAAAAAGTACTCTTAAGACCTTAATAGGGGTCAAATTGAGGTCATTTTGACCATAGTCCAGTGTCTAAATAAACAAATTGTGGACTTTGTGATAGAGCCACCAAATTTCACGCACAGCTAGGTCATGTCTGAAGAAGTATTTCTGGTTATAGTGCTATATCAGATTTTGTCCATTACCCCTGGCAATCATTTCCAAAATGGCCGCTGACACGTAGGCTAAGAACCAAAGATAGGTAACTGGTTGGATAGATATCACCAGGGTTGGTCAGAGAGAAAACGGATGACAGAGATAGCGCCAAAGTTCACATATTTATTAAGGACTTGTGGTTTGACATGGTAAAGTTGGATTTGTGTATGGTTCTGCAACAAAGGAGAGAGATCATAAGCAGGTTGCATAACATAAAAGGTAAAGGTGATAAGGATGCATTTATTAAACCAATGTATCACTAATAACGAAAATAAGGAAATGACAAGACATCTTAATGTTAAGGCTTAATGTTAAGATTGAGAGAGAGTCAAAAGGTGAAATCAACTTGGTTGATCAAGTTCATCGCAGTAGTATGAAGCTCTATCAAGTCTGAGGGTTTTTGTACAGCCGCCAACCAGCTGCATGGGGCTGTACTGGACACGATTCACATGGCCATATTTACATAAATAATTGGTACATACAGCACAATGATGGCTTAAAATGTTTGAGGAGGTCTGTAAAACAAAAGAATGTCCCAAAGATGCCATATACAGTTGAAGTGGTAAGTTTACATACACTTAGCCAAATACATTTTAACTCAGTTTTTCATAATTCCTGACATTTAATCCCAGTAAAAATAACCTGTTTTAGGTCAGTTAGGATCACCACTTTATTTTAAGAATGTGAAATGTCAGAATAATAGTAGAGATAATTATTTATTTCAGCTTTTATTTATTTCATCACATTCCCAGTGGGTCAGAAGTTTACATACGCAAAATTAGTATTTGGTAGCATTGCCTTTATGTTGTTTAACTTGGGTCAAATGTTTCGGGTAGCCTACCACAAGCTTCCCATAATAAGTTGGGTGACTTTGGCCCATTCCTCCTGACAGAGCTGGTGTAACTGAATCAGGTCCTTGCTCTCACACGATTTTTCAGTTCTGCCCACAAATTTTCTATAGAATTGAGGTCAGGGCTTTATGATGGCCACTCCAATACCTTGACTTTGTTGTCCTTAAGCCATTTTGCCATAACTTTGGAAGTATGCTTTGGGTAATTGTCCATACGGAAGACCCATTTGCGATCAAAGTTTAACTTCCTGACTGATGTCTTGAGATGTTGTTTCAATATATCCACCTAATTTTACTTCCTCATGATGCCATCTATTTTGTGAAGTGCACCAGTCCCTCCTGCAGCAATGCACCCCCACAGCATGATCCTGCCACACCCGTACTTCACGGTTGGGATGGTGTTCTTCAGCTCCACCTTTTCCCTCCAAACATAACAATGGTCATTATGGCCAAACAGTTCTATTTTTGTTTCATCAGACCAGAGGACATTTCTCCAAAAAGTACGATATTTGTCCCCATGTGCAGTTACAAATCGTAGTCTGGCTTTTTTATGGTGGTTTTGGAGCAGTGGCTTCTTCTTTGCTGAGCGGCCTTTCAGGTTATGTCAATATAGGACTCGTTTTTACTGTGGATATAGATACGTTTGTACCTGTTTCCTCCAGCATCTTCACAAGGTCCTTTGCTGTTGTTCTGGGATTGATTTGCACTTTCGCACCAAAATACATTCATCTCTAGGAGACAGAACGAGTCTACTTCCTGAGCGGTATGACGGCTGCGTGGTTCCATGATGTTTATACTTGTGTACTATTGTTTGTACAGATGAACATGGTACCTTCAGCATTTGGAAATTGCTCCCAAGGATGAACCAGACTTGCAGAGGTATCCAATTTTGTTTCTGAGGTCTTGGCTGATTTCTTTTGATTTTCCCATGATGGTAGGTTTATTTGAACAGTGAGAGACAGAATAACAACAAAAACATCCAGAAAAACGCATGTCAAAAATGTTATAAATTGATTTGCATTTTAATGCGGGAAATGAGTATTTGACCCCCTCTCAATCAGAAAATTTCTGTCTCCCAGCTGTCTTTTATACAGGAAAACGTTTGACCTCTGTCATTGCCAACAAAGGGTATATAACAAAGTATTGAGATACACTTTTGTTATTGACCAAATACTTATTTTCCACCATAATTTGCAAATAAATTCATTAAAATTCCTACAATGTGATTTTCTGGATTTTTTTCCCTCATTTTGTCTGTCATAGTTGAAGTGTACCTATGATGAAAATTACAGGCCTCTCTCATCTTTTTAAGTGGGAGAACTTGCACAATTGGTGGCTAACTAAATACTTTTTAGCCACATTGTATTTCCCTCATTAAAATGCAAATCAATTTCTAACATTTTTGACATGCGTTTTTCTGGATTTTTTGTTTGTTGCCAGAGCCGCCACCGCGGACAGATGCCCACCCAGACCCTCGCCTAGGGGTTTAAGTTTTGCGGCAGGAGTCTGCACCTTTGGGGGGGGGGGGGGGGGTACTGTCAAGCCCTGACCGTAGATTGCTTTGTATGTTTCTATTTTTAGTTTGGTCAGGGTGTGATGTGGGTGGGTATTCTATGTTGTATGTCTAGGTGTTGTGCTTCTATGTTTAGGCCTGGTATGGTTCCCAATCAGAGGCAGCTGGTTATCGTTGTCTCTGATTGAGAACCATACTTAGGCAGCCTGTGGGTAGTTGTTTTCTGTCTTTGTGTGTCTGCACCAGACAGAACTGTTTAGTTTGTTCCGCTTTGTTGCTTTTTTGTTCTAGTGTTCAGTTTCTTTATTAAATTTACCATGAACACGTACCATGCTGCACCTTGGTCCTCTTCACCTTCTTCCACCTACAAATATCGTTACACACACACTTTTCACTAAAGCCAAAACAGCACGAGCCATAGGATAAATGTGCTCTGATGGAAACAATACAGATAGGATAGTCTGTAGCTCATTAATATCCCCTGCTCTGAAATCCGCTCAAATAGTATTTACTCACATCACTCAAGAAGATCTAAATGCATATTCTCATGAAACTGAGTGAGATCACATGGTTATGGTTGACATTCAGATGCAGCTTGGACGTTTCACCTGTAAAACAAGATTCATTTATCATTCATGATTAACAGTGATGATGGCCTCTTTTGAAATAAGATAGGAATCATTTATTTTTAAGGGTATTAAAAATACAAACAATGATTAAAGTCAATGCGTATAGGCATAGGGAGATGTTGCATTTGGATTAAGTGTTTTATGCATATAAAATGTTATTATTCATCAGGCTACGGTGCAAACGTTGAATTAGAAATGTCATTTTCATTTTATTTATGCTCCAGCACCTAAGAAAAAAGCACTACACCACTGAATATAACAGGTTAATCCTGCAATGACACTATAGCTAGACATCTTTGTTAAGACTTTTACTTAGTTTGTGTAAAGTCTGAAAGGTCTCATCATACAAGTATTTTGTTAAAATGGGTTACCTGTTTCTCTGCTGGACATACTGTAATATATTCCTGTGGGATTTTACCTGAAGTAATGTGTACAGGGAAGGTTTCCTGTAATTCTTCTTAAAATTGACTCAAAAGAGAATAGCATATAATTGAAATCAGTAAACTTCAGAGAACACCCATATGACGTTTTAGTATTTACATGTAAACTACTGGAACTAGCCATGAAAACATACACACACAAAAGTAATTTGGCATGCGTTTTCACCACATTTATAGTTTAAGTTTAAAGGATACATTACATTTTTAGGCCATTTTATTGTGTTTTCCAGACCCCCTCAAAAATGTTAAGCCATCATTGGGCTGTATGTACCAATTATTTATGGAGATATGACCAAGTTATTCTAATCCAATATGGCCCCACGCTACTGGTTGGTGGCCATATTGGAAATGGCCACCAGGGGAGTAATGGACAAAATCTGTGATGGCACTATAGCCAAACATACCTCTTTAGACACGCCGCAGCTGTGTGAAATTTGGTGGCTTTATCACTATCACATTTATCACAATCACATGGTTGACATTTTTTTGCTTCCCAGACTGCCTCCAATCTTTAGAAATGTCCTTAAGGTATCTAGCATTACTGTACCATGTTTGGTACTTCTATCATAAAGTGAAACGATCTCAGGTATATTTGTTTCTTTTCCGCTGGACTAAAAGGTAAAAAATGATCTGCCTGAGCACTGTATTTGTACATTATATCATTTATCAATACAGGGACGCAATGATATTTACATTTTAGTAATTTAGCAGACTTACAGTTAGTGCATTAGAAGAAAGGTCCTCCTTCCTGGAGGAAGAGCAGCTCCGTCTTGTCGGGGTTGAGCTTAAGGTGTTGGGCCGACATCCAAACGGAGATATCTGCGTGTCACCACGTGGGTGTCAGAAGGGGGAAGTAGAAAAGTAGTTGAGTGTCATCTGCATAGCCATGATGGGAGAGACCATTGAGAGGATATGACGGAGCCGAGTGACTTGGTGTATAGAGAGAAGAGATCTTTGACTGAAGGAAAGCAAATCAGAATTAGCTATAGCATGGACAGCTCTGCCTTAGTAGGGCTGGCGTAGCCTATTCTGATACGGTCCAAGTGGTTTATCCAAATGGTTTGAGAGAACGCCAGATTAGGTTGGCTGAGAGCTGAGGGGCTTCATTAACACGATCCTCAGAATCCAATGCATCCAACAGAATTAAAGCAGTGGTTAATTAAAGCAGTCTTCCCATAGGACCAAACCTAATTAGCCAGCCCAACGCAGTAGTGTTCTGTGATTTGTGTCCACCAAAGTAGCTAACATAAAAATCACTTTTTACTTTGCCTTACATGGTAAAAACAAGTGACATGCATTCCAGCATTTTTGGACCCATTGTGTCAACATAGTGGGTCATTAAATCTATGGCCATTGCTGGTACTAGACAAGGCTGAGTTGTAGTCTATTTTTGCTGCAATTTGCACTATGTTGTTAAATCAAATCAAATCACATTTTGTTAGTCACATGCGCTGAATACAACCTTACAGTGACAGAGAAAGATATATATATATATATATATATATATATATATATATATATATATATATATATATATATATATATATATATATATATATATATATATATATATATTCTCTCTCAGAGAGGGGTACAGCACCACTGAGAGGGCAACTAGTCATTTTACTATCTCTGTGGATATCAGATGGACTTGAGTTATGAAGCTCAGACCTTTCCAAACCATGGTAAGCTCCTTTTTTTGCAATCATTGTAATTGTTTGATAATAGCTATTTCATTTCAAATATCTTTGTCATCTCAGATGATAAATGACATAGTCATTGACTTATATTTGTATCTCATTTTGAAGGGAAAAAATAACATTCTGGGCAATCTTAGAATAATTTCTATCTATATTTTTTCAGGATTTTTGTCAACTGTTCCACCTCAAGGCAAATTAAAGCAGAAGAAAGGTGCCAACAGTAAAACACCATGGAGAATACTACTGACACCTCTCAAGATGTCTTAAATTTCACACAGAGTGAAGTTCTAATCAATATGCCACAGAACTCAATTGAAGTGCAAGTTATAACAATTGTTCTCGCACTTCTAATATGCGGTGTTGGGATAGCGGGGAATATAATGGTGGTGTTGGTTGTGCTGCGCACCAAGCACATGATGACCCCTACTAACTGTTATCTTGTCAGTCTGGCTATTGCGGACCTTGTCGTCCTTCTAGCCGCAGGTTTACCTAATATTTCTGAAGTAGTCGACTCTTGGATATACGGTTACGCTGGGTGCCTTTGCATCACATACCTGCAATATCTGGGTATTAATGTATCATCCTGCTCCATCACAGCCTTCACCATTGAGCGTTACATTGCTATCTGCCACTCCATCAAGGCGCAATTTATTTGCACCGTGTCTCGGGCGAAGAGGATCATTGCCTGTGTGTGGATTTTCACCTCGCTGTACTGCATAATGTGGTTCTTTTTAGTGGACACGAACGAAATCGTCTACGCCGATGGGGTGGTGGTCAGCTGTGGCTACCGTGTCTCAAGAAACCTCTACATGCCAATTTACTTTCTAGACTTTACTTTGTTTTTTGTCATCCCTCTCATTGTTGCTACTGTACTGTACGGTCTTATCGCAAAGATTTTATTTATGAGCCCCTTGCCAACCAATCTCAACGACAGAAGTGAAGGTTCTATACATCAGGGGCGATCCACCAGCAACGTGAAGGTGTCGTGCAAATCGAACAAGGGTGCAGTGACGTCAAGAAAACAGGTAAGCTACATTTTGTGAATTATTGTGGAAAATAGTAATCAAAGGCTTTTAAATTGACAAAATACAAAATGTGTTCAAATAATAATTTAGGCTACAATATACAAAATAATTCCACTTTGAAAGTTCATCAATGTAGTGTGTAGTTTATCTACACAATGCAGGCTAGTGCATAGTTCATCAATGTAGTGTGGAAGATACAGCAGCAGGCATAACATCCTGTTATTATCACCTTATGTTAATTATAGCTTTGTTTACCATCATTAGACTGTTCAACTCTATGCCAGAAAAAAAAGTTTTGCAAAAAAGTCTTTGCAATTTGAAATGTAGTCCTAAAGTCCTTTCATCAGTCAAACAAACAACCAGAAACATTTGAGTCAATTATTATGACACTGTAGTAACATTTACAGTATTATGAAGAACCTGAATATTTTGACACCATTTTTTCTAACCCCCCCCCCCATAATTTAGGTTACAAAGATGCTAGCAGTGGTGGTGATTCTTTTCGCCTTGCTCTGGATGCCATACCGGACACTGGTGGTGGTCAACTCTTTCATGGACCCACCCTACCTCAACACGTGGTTCTTGCTCTTCTGCCGCATGTGCATCTACGTCAACAGCGCCATCAACCCTATCATCTACAACCTCATGTCTCAGAAGTTCCGGGCCGCCTTCAAAAAGCTTTGCAAGTGCAAGGGCCAAGACCCAGAGAAATGTATTAAGTACAGTGTGCCAGTGTATTACAGTGTCGTGAAAGACTCTTCCCGTGAGAGCCATGAGCAGACAGAGCAGGAGGATGTCAGCAGCTTTGGTAACACTTGTGTTAAGAGTGTCAACTTCACAGATGACTGTGGGGACACCGGCACTATGTTCAGCATTGCCTGACAGAAGGACAAAATTGAGAGCAATTATTTGTGTAAAATTAGGTTTTATAAAGGCCATGTGCGTAGGGTCACCATTAATGTGATGTACAGTATTTTTACCATATGTGTCAAAGGTCAGTACTAATGTACTTTTTTCTTGTACATACACTTTGTCATTTACTGTTGAAATGTATTGACCATCTGCTATAGTTTACATTCTTATACCACAGCCCAAACCTACAGTATATCACCTAATGTTTAGGTAGAGAGTTTCTAGTTAAAAACCCATTGTCTGCTTGTTAAAAGACATTCAGTCAACCAAACAATCTAAAATATTGGCTGTAGAACTCATGAGGGTTGGAGACTATCCTGGTATTAATCTTTGCATTTTAATCAGAAACTCATTCAAACTTAGAGCAGCAGGTGGATGGACTAGTTAGTCAATCAATAACAATAATTCATCAATGAAGATCCAGGTAGAAACATAAACAACAGGACTGCAGCCTTTGAGTTGTGGACTCCTGTCATTTACAAGAAGTAAAGGCTTGAATGTCACATGACTAATATCATCCAAACACCTTCATGCAGGTTGTGGGTTTGTTGGTTTGTTTGACATTTTCTTGTTGGCCTCTTGAAACCTCTGAAACTATTGCGCTCATCACACTGTACAGTATCTGTTCTGGTCTATGTACGTTGAAGCATGTAAATCCTGTTGTAAAATGTGACAGTGTGGAAGATGGAATGTTTTATTAATATATTGCATATAGCTTTTTTACATTTTCAAATGCAGCACTTTCTCATACCGGTTATAACAATGTCTATAACAGTCATGGCTTTTTGGGGACTTGATTTTTGTGATTAATTTGAGCAATTCATTGAATTAAAGGTGACCAACCATCATGCTTTTGTTCAATATTTGTAGAAGAGCGAGCAGGCAAGTTATTTGCTATAAAGTTAAGTAATGGAAACTGGGAGGCAACTGGCCTGATTGTTAATACAATCTGAAACTCAAACATTAAAAAACTGTATGGACTGCAGTGGAAATATCCAGGTTTACATTGGCATGTACATCAAATTGTTTTCAAAACATCCCAGTTGATTACTAGTTCCATACACTGCCTGTCAGTTTGAGATCCTGTAGGAAATGAACACAAGTCAAGTTTGACATCCATCAATTTCAGCACTACCCCAGTGAACAGTGCCAACAACACACTGCTCAAATCTTTGGCTGCAATCACTGAAATTTAGGTTATTTCAGGCCTATAAAAATGTATTAGATTGCTGTTGTTTTTCTCTACTGTCTTTTAGTTATTTCCCTCTATAATTTGTGCTTGTTTGATTTCCCACCAAGATGTTAAAACGTCTTTTATAGATTTGCATTCAAATTGGCCCATTTGGAAGAAAAATATATTTAGGCTTAGACAAACACTCTATTCAATACTTTTTTTCAAATTCCAGTTCATTAATTTCCTGTAACATTTTCCTTGAAAGCATACATTTATCAGCTAAACATTCCCTTTCAGTTTGCATGGTGATGACCCCCCCCCCTCCCCCTTCAACAGTGTCAGTTGGTTTGACAGTAATGTTGTGCTTGGTAAATAGTGGTTCTATACTGGGGACCTGCCAGGTCCCAGATTTTTACGCAGCTCTGCTCTGCTTCAGATGCTTGCCAGGTTACAGCGACATTGTCTTCTCACACAGCCTCAGTGATGATCATAGACAGTCATAAACAATGGAGGAGTATCCATACTACAACAAACATCCATTTACATTGCGTTCCGCTGAACCTAATTAGTGTTTATGGTTATGTCCACCCCATCCTGTTCATAAAAATAAAATACAAATCTGCCCTAAGATATTTTTTTCTCAGGATTCTGGTTATGGGGTGAAGAGATTTCTTCCAATCTTTCAGACATTATGAGAGCCATTTCTTTCTCATCAAGCTCTACATTTAAAGCCAGAGAGGGGTAATTCTTACCGTTCATTATCTCTTTTAACCCCCCCTGTGCTATGAGCTTCTTTCTCTGAAACCAAGATAACTGCTTCAAGGTTTTAGCAGCCTTTCTGCACAATCAAATTTAGAATGCTTCACACTGGGGGGGGGGGGGAGTTCAGCTGGATTTTAAGAGGTTTCTAGGGACATAGTTTTTTTTCGAAACATTTGCATCAGATAAGATTAGCCACACAGTTCACATTTATGAATTTTACTCTAAATTGCCTGCAGCGACTAAAATAGAAAGAATGGAATGAAAAGGGAGGCATTCTGACTGCAAGAGGTTTGAGTCTCAAACTTTTAGACTTTACTGTAGACTGTTTTTTCACATACCGCAATATAATGTGGGTAGTGCATCCTTTATCCAAACTGATATGAACATGTTATTTTGATGGATGGTGTCTATTCCCGAGGAATCATATTATTTTAATAGTGATGGCGGGTTAGACACTCATACCCAGCCATGGCCATGCATAACCTGTGCACCACACCATTAAGACGGTATGTGTGTTGTAAGACTACTAATGCAGTTATACAAAGCCGCTCTGACAACAAGGCACTCTTCTGCGCCATCCTTTTCACATGTAGCCTACTAAGCCTCATTATGATAGGGATGGAAGTCATTCATCCACCTCTTGCCCCTCAAGGGTGTCTGCCTCCTCACTATTAGGATTCAAACCAGCACAATCAAAGGCTCAGCAGAGACAGACAATAGCCATTCTGTATGGAGAGGTGAATCATATCTGTTTTGGTTTTCAGGATGTCTATTATGCAGCACTGAAGAGTCCACTCAAATGGTCTCTTTTTATTTTTTCATTTCATGGTTATTAATCCTCTTCCCTGTCTGAATATGAATTATGCATTGCCTGGAATATCATGTACCGAGGTAACACTGAGAAACAAGCCATCATTCAGGCGTCTATGTCTGTTCCTGCTCATGTCCGACAGTTAAACCTTGTGTATTTTATCACCCTGTTTCTAACAGGGCATAGTTTTCAGTGTTGTCTACAGTTTCTTTGAATGAATCCCTGTATGGACCGTATGTACAGTATACTATAGGTTGCATTTTCCTGAGAAGCATACAAGGATGAAAAAGAGCTAGAAGAAGGCTGAGAGGAAGAAAGGTGAGGAGGATGAGGAGAAGCAAACAGTATAGGATAATTGCAAAGTATTAGTTGATTTATTTATTTGAATATAGAGGTTTATATTTCAGACATTTATTGGACATTAACAACAAAGAAGAAAGAAACCCAAAGGCGTGTACTTCATATTTGGGCAATCAGACACACCAGACATAATAAAGCCTGTGAGAGTACCCATTGTAGTCTCAATAATAGAGCACCTATTGTAGTCTCAATAATAGAGCACCCATGTAGTCTCAATAATAGAGCTGTAACGGCGTTCTTCTTTTGTTGAAAGAAAGTCGGACCGAAATGCAGCGTGTAAGTTACTCATGTTTAATGTGAAAACAAACAAACGAACTATACATGAAATAACTTAATAAATACAAAAAACAACAAACGGAACGTGAAACCTATTACAGCCTGACTGGTGAAACTAACACAGAGACAGGAACAATCACCCACGAAATGCAAAGCGAAACCCAGGCTACCTAAATACGGTTCCCAATCAGAGACAACGAGAATCACCTGACTCTGATTGAGAACCGCCTCAGGCAGCCAAACCTATTAAACACACACACCCCTAATCAGCTACAATCCCAAATACTACAAACCCCAATACGAATGCAACAAACAATAAACCCATGTCACACCCTGGCCTGACTAACTAATAAACTAAAACACAAAATACTAAGACCAAGGCGTGACAAGAGCACCCATTGTAGTCTCCATCATTTTTATCAAGGCTACTGCAATGGCCATTTTGATGGCAATCAGAATGAATTTCTTCAGCAAAGAAAATATCAAAGTAATTAAAGAGTCTAAGCACATTGAATTAGTTTTAGTCTCTTTTCAGTATGCTCTGAGGCTTTAATAAACAGAGGTAAGGTGGGGGAGGTGGCAGATCATTTTGTTAGCTTTAATCTATGCTTCTAAGTCCAATTAAAATGGTTTTCAGGGTAGAACAAGATAAAAACATTTGAACACTAGCAGTCTACCGAACCGTTTTATAACATAATGTTTGAGTTCATTGGATGAAAGTTCAGAAGGCATATTCAGGATTGTTTACTGCCAGTTCCAGAACTATAACCAGTCAAGCAGCAGTTTAAAAGCAGCCTTCCGTGGCACAAACGTCATTGGCTCAGAGAGAACTGAAGCGTATATGTGTTTCCTGCAGAAACAAACAGGGACTTGCCTAAGTCGATAGATATTGACTAAGTTGGCCAAATAATTCCTTCCGTTCCGTATTGAATAACAGAAGGGGTTTTCAGACAAGGCTGGCCAACAGACTGGTACAGGTGACCTATTCAGTAAAGTAACAGTGCGTGTGGCTTGGGTGATCTGTCTACACTTTCTCCCTAAGCATGTGGCTCACAGGCTGCCTCTTTCTATCAATCATAGAGCAAATCACACACCAGTCCTGGAGGAAACTTCGTGTCATCCATCTTATTAATATTTCGGCCATGTGTTGGCATTGCCACCCAGATTTACTGAGCAACAGTCACATTCTGTCAGTGCCGGGATGGTAGTTTGACCATATTAATCTGGACCACATGTTTCAGGCTGTGTTCAGCCACATGGTGATGAAAGGATTTCAAAAGCGTAACACAATTCAAGTAGTAAGCTACAGTGAACAGCAGGAAACATACTTTGATTCAATGCCAGTAGGAAGAGCATTTCCCTGTGAACAGGGCTATGATGTCCTTACAGTATTTAAATCTGTATCAATTTCTCTCCCACACATCTACATCTATTTGGAAAAGCCCTGATGTTCACTAACAACAAAACCAAACATATAACCCTACATGAAAAGGTCAGGGTACAGTGTGATGGCCACACATTTAATCTGAAATGTTTGCTATAGGTTTATGACTTTGACTTGAAAGCATCAGACAGCTATTATGGCATTTGCTCTTCTGCAAATGGATGGATATATGAAAAGATTCATGTTTTTATCCCATCTCCTCATGGTGACTGACAGTGTCTGTAATTGTCCTAACTTGGGTTTACGTAGTATGAATGCAAACCCGGGAAAAACATAGTTATCCACCTAACATTCAGAAAGATCAGCTGATTGATTAACAAAGCAATACTTGTGTTATCCCCAGATGATACGTTTTTATATTGTTTTCGCTGCATCTGACAGATGTCTTGTCATTTGTATCTTGATGTCTCATGCTCTCTGGGGCAGCTGAACACATCATCCCCTCAGTCACAAAGAAAGGAAATAAAGCATATTCTAGACTGAGCAGAGAGGACATATGACACTTTATATATTCCAATATGGCTAAGACATCTGCTTAAAACAATTACTGTGCAGAAAAAGGCAATTTCACAAAGACTAGTATGTGTACTGCATAGAAGGCAGTCATAGAGCAATAGAAGTCTTCAGGAAATAGGGGTTTTACAGGGGACTTTCTATCAGGCTCCACTCCCAGGATGATATTGCTGCTCACAGATGCGGTGTGATATATAGTTCAGCAGCACTTCACTGCAATGCAATATTCCTGTCTTTAAGACACTTGAAGTTGAATCCATAATGGATGGGCATTGCTCTTTTATCACAGAACATCGCAAGGGATCTTTTGGCGGGACACCTTGCTGATCCTTGTGGTGAATGACATTTCTATTCCATTTTTCTTTTGGACATTGGCTGAGTTTACACAGGCAGCTCAATTGTTTTTTTCTCCCACTAATTGGTGTTTGCACATCAGATCTTTTTCAATGAGTGTATAAAATAATATTTGATTTAATATTTTGCGGTCATAAGCCATTCAAACTCTCTGTTAAGTATCCAGGAAAGATGAATATATTTGTATTCATGAGATCTCAAAGTGTTTACCCATACACGCAGAGCATTCATTTGCTAGGACTGGAATGTGGATAGAATCACAACATGTAAATCACCAGGCAGATGATCTTTCCCCCAGGTAAAGATGTCTGTAATCGTGTAGCAGCTATGGCTGGTCAGGTTTCTAATCAGGAAGGGCAAAAGAGTGCATGACTGATTTAGCTGTATTTAAAAAGGACTTTGATATATCCACTAACACATTCCTTTGCCTGGAATCTCTTCTGCGCCGGTAATAAATCTAAGTCAAATGTATCCCTTTCTGTGCACATGCAGACAGTAGTCAGTATGGCCCTCTCAAGAAGCCATAACAATAGATTTGACCACATAATGCAGCCTTGTATTTAGGAACATTTGTCATAACAGATTTATAATTACTCTTATATCACTGTGGTTGATCACTAACAAATCATCTTCATTGTTTACTGGGAGTTTTGGCTGAGACAAGACAATGGGACAATGTTCAAACCAGAGATTCAGTCACCTCAGATGTCTTAGAATGATATCAGACTGCATTTTCTTGTTTCCCCCGGGGATTTCAAGTTCTCCCGGGATTTGTCAAAAAGAAGTGCAGATTTCAGGCATACAGTACAACTTCTAAGCTATTTTGTAAGCCTTGGGTGACAAGGCTTCAGAACCTCAGAGTAGTGTTCGATTCTCAGAGATAGAACGTTCAGTCTGGAAATTGCTTCAAATCCACAGAACTGATGGACAAGTTTAGTTTGTGAAAGAGGCATAAAATGCTAGATTATTTTAGGAAATGAATCATAGAAATAGATAGAACATCTACGCCAAAAGTATAATTGCAAGTGCAGACTTTGTAGACTTTGTGAAATTGCAATCCATCAAATTCATTTTAGACGTTGAAAAAGACTTTCAAAGGAAGAGAGAGGATGTCCAGAAATAGACACAGTAAATCTGAGGCCGCAAAGGCTGTACAGATAAGAAATACACCAAAACATGTCCATTTTACTCGTAATTTATGTGGCCATTTTTTCGACACAAACCTTTGTTAGATCAAAAACATCTATTCTCTATAACTAAGCCTTGCCTAGAGACAGAAAGGCCCACATGTCTTAACAACAGCTCAATAATATACCGTATTGTTCTTTTTCATACAAAGTCAAAGGCCGATAAAACAAATGGAGCTTACAGAGAACCCAAGAGTATTGTTATGTTGGGTTGCTGCTGCATGACAAACAATAGACACCTCAAACTTCTCTAAACTGTTCAGCGATATCCTACATTTTTTGGTTGACATGCAGGAATCTTATGGTAGTAGTATGGTGTAGGCCTAGTATAGGGTATGTTATGGAAAACTATTTGATATACATGGGCCTATGAATTGGGCCTATGAATGTAACTTTCTACCACCCACTACAATTCATTCTCATGAAAAACACAATGCTATGATTGAAAAGCACCTATTGTTTATTTTGGCATTATTGAAACTGCAGTTAAACATGTGCGTCTTGTATATTCTCCAAGTGATGCAACAAGTGGAACTCAATGTATTTTCTCGTGGATTTCACAAGGGTAGAATGAACACGTGGTTTCTCCAGTGCTCAATATTGGAATTAATGGGAATGAAATTACAAATGAAATAAATACCCAACAAGTTACAATATTCTCTTTGACATACAATATATTCACAAGAAAACACACGTAAAAAAAATCTTAATAACATAGTGTATCATACGGACACTGTTCACTCCATGAAAATCTTATTTACATACGGTATCATACGGACAATGTTCACTCCATGAAAATCTTATTTACATACGGTATCATACGGACAATGTTCACTCCATGAAAATCTTATTTACATACGGTATCATACGGACAATGTTCACTCCATGAAAATCTTATTTACATACGGTATCATACGGACAATGTTCACTCCATGAAAATCTTATTTACATACGGTATCATACGGACACTGTTCACTCCATAAAAATTATCATCCCAGATCTTCCTCATACCTCTAGGGATTCCACTCTCCACAGGTTCTGTCAACAACAATAAAAGGTGCAGATTCTGTCAACAACAACAAAAGGTGCAGATTCTGTCAACAACAATAAAAGGTGCAGATTCTGTCAACAACAACAAAAGGTGCAGATTCTGTCAACAACAATAAAAGGTGCAGATTCTGTCAACAACAACAAAAGGTGCAGGTTCTGTCAACAACAACAAAAGATGCTGATTCTGTCAAAAACAACAAAAGGTGCAGATTCTGTCAACAACAACAAAAGGTGCAGGTTCTGTCAACAACAACAAAAGGTGCAGGTTCTGTCAACAACAACAAAAGGTGCAGATTCTGCGCCTACAGTGTGTACAACTAATATGCTATATCTATCTCACAAACATTGGCTAGATGAGACATCTGAAACATCGGACTGAATGTATTCTCTGTTGACTATGCCCATGCCACAACCATTTTAAATGAATGGAGTCAAATACCACAGTTCCTGGCTGGAACACTGAAGTGAAAAACACCTTTCATTTATGGAGGGTAAATGGTCAGTCATAATCAATACACTTTCAGAATTCCAATCAGCAGTGCCATAAAGAACCCCACGTAGAAAGCTCTTGAGAAATGATTAACCTTTTGGTTTGAATATGTCTGTGAGCAACAGTGCCTGTAGGTATAAAATATACACTCCCCCCCCCCTACGTATTTATTTGGACAGTGAAGCTAAAACTTTTCATTTGGCTCTATACTCCAGCATTTTGGATTTGAGATCAAATGTTTCATATGAAGCGACAGTTCAGAATGTCACCTTCAGTTTGAAGGTATTTTCATACATATCTTTTTTACCATTTAGAAATGAAAACACTTTATGTATCGAGTGCCCCATTTGAAGGTGTCATAAGTATTTGGACAAATTCACTTATATGTGTTTTAAAGAAGTCCAAAATATAGTATTTGGTACCATATTCCTAGCACGCAATGACTCCATCGAGCTTGGGACTCTACATGCTTGGATGCATTTGCACTTTGTTTTGGTTGTGTTTTGCACAATAGAAATGAATGGTAAATAATGTATTGTGTCATTTTGGAGTAACTTTTATAGTAAATAAGAATATAATATGTTTCTGAACAATTCTTGATGAATGTGGATGCTACCATGATTACAGATAATTATGAATAAATTGTGAATAATGATGAGTAAGAAAGTTAGAGGCATAAATAACATACCCCCCAAACAATGCATGTTTTGGGGGCATTTTTATTTATTTTACTAGGCAAGTCAGTGAAGAACAAATTCTTATTTTCAATGACAGCCTAGGAACAGTGGGTTAACTGCCTGTTCAGGGTTGGAATGATAAATTTGTACCTTGTCAACTCGGGGGTTTGAACTTGCAACCTTCCGGTTACTAGTCCAACACTCTTACCACTTAGCTACCCTGCCAGCATGTTTTTTGTGCATCTGTAACTTTCTCACTCATCATTATTGGGCAATTCCTTCATGATTATCGGTAATCATGGTAACATCCACAATTAATTTAGAAGTGTTCAGAAACATTTTGCTGCATGTGATGTGATCATATTTGACATGGATAGAGGGCAGAAATAGCAAATAGGGACAAATATCAAAATCAGTGGTGTTAAGTAAAAAATACTTTAAAGTATTACTTAAGTAGTTTTTGGGGGTGTCTGTACTTTACTTTACTATTTCTAGTTTTGCAACTTTTACTTCACTACATTCCTAAAGAAAATACATTTTCCCTGACACACAAAAGTACTCATTACATATTGACAGGAAAATGGTCTAATTCACACACAATTCACTCTTCAACATCCCTGGTCATCCCTACTGCCTCTGATCTGGCGGACTCACTAAACACAAATGCTTCCTTTGCAAATTATGTCTGAGTGTTGGAGTGTGCCCCTAGCTATCCGCCCATTAAAAAATACAATCTAAATTGTGCAGTCTGGTTTGCTTAATAATATAAGGAATTTGAAATGGTTTATACTTTACTTTTACTTTTGATGCTTAAGTGTAGTTCTGTCCTTGAGCTGTTCTTGTCTATTGATGTTCTGTATTATGTCATGTTTCATGTTTTGTGTGGACTCCAGGAAGAGCAGCTGCTGCTTTTGCAACAGCTAATGGGGATCCTAATACAATACAACAACTACCTCGTCAGCACATAGATTGTGGCGTCAGCATAATCTCAAAACCATAGCTTTGTCATGACTCTCTCTCTTTGGTGAGGATCAAAGGTGCCAGATCAGCTTTGCAAATGGCTGACAGATAGCTAGACCCCCCCTCACAGGAGAGGAAAGGGGGTGAGTTGGGACAGTTTTATGACTCTTAACACCCGGTCATAAATAGTTTGCAACAGATGACTCTTTCTTTCACTGCAGTATTGGAAAATAAATATCCTTTTGTTACAGAGAAACTATTGCCACCAAAACCCTTTTCTCCAAGAGAATGAACTTTGGAACAATATTCGTAAGATAGGAATGTTAAGAATGGTCCTTGGGGATCCGTGGGGATCATCAAGAATAATCATGTCATACTGTTTATTATTTTGTGATGTCATTAAGAATGGTATAACAAAGTAACTGTAACTCTGAAAGTGTACGCATTCTATCTATCAATGTGGTCTAAAATATATGATTAAATATGAGAATACTTTTGTGAAGATAGCAATGTCATTTTAGCTTTCTAAATTAGATAATTGTTTTTCATATAAATTTGTGCCCAGTCAGTAACCACGCCCAAGTGAGCACAGACGACGTGATGGAACACACCCTTTTTACCCGAGGATAAAAGGACTCGCTAACTAAATTTACATTAAACCAAGTAGACAGACGGTGACATTATGAATGGTTGAAACTACCAGACCAGATAGCATGGAGCACTGGCTACATGGCTGAAATGGTGAGACCAGTACATTGCCGTGTTACTACTGGCGAGTAAAGTGGTTGGGAGCTGAACCCTGAATAATCAACCATTAAGACCATGCAGACAGATGGTGTGAGCAGGACGTTACGAATGGTTAACGATCAGGAAGCGTGGAGCGGTGGCTACAAATTGAAATGGTTAGAAACTCTGAAACACTCAACACGAGTGAAAAAGATAAAGACTAGACCAAAACATTCACAGTCTGGAGCTGTGCATGTAAAAGTGGTCCTAGAATTTGACTAAATACACGAGGGGGGAAGGAAGACTTCCCATCTGAGACAACCGTTGGTGCATCTGAAGTACTTGTTCAAACAAACACTTCACTACCAGAGAAGCTCTACAACTAAGAAGTACATTGTAACCTCTGGTGGACAACCAGAGCCTTACATCGAGCCACTCCCCATAGACGGATCGATTGGTTTCAACAGAGAAATGACAGAGAAAGACATTACGCGTAAATATACACAATCCATTTCTTATCCGAATGAGTGGAGATTCATGTGCATAGTATTACTATTCCTTTGAGCGTAGGTTCTGAATGTATCCAAGTGTTCCCTCTTTGTCTCTCCCTCTCTTTACCTACCCCTAACTCTCCATATGTATAACCAGCCATCATATATTGTCAATCCACTAGGGTTCTTTTATCTCATGTATTTGGTATTTGTATTTTATTAGGATTCCCATTAGCTGTTGCAAAAGCAGCAGCTACTCTTGCTGGGGTCCACACCAAACATGACATTTAACACAAAATGACATAATACAGAACATCAAGACAAGAAGAGCTCAAGGATAGAACTACATAAAAAAATGTAAAGACACACATAGCCTACATATCAATACATACACACAAACTATCTAGGTCAAATAGGGGAGAGGTGTTGTGCCGTGAGGTGTTGCTTTAACTGTTTTTGTTAAACCAGGTTTGCTGTTTATTTGAGCAATATGAGACGGAAGGAAGTTCCATGCAATAAGGGCTCTATATAATACTGTACGATTTCTTGAATTTGTTCTGGATTTGGGGACTTTGAAAAGACCCCTGGTGGCATGTCTGGTGGGATAAGTGTGTGTGCCAGAGCTGTGTGTAAGTTGACTATGTAAACAATTTGGGATTTCCAACACATTAATGTATCTTATAAAAAGAAGAAGTGATGCAGTCTGCCTCTCAACTCTTAGCCAAGAGAGTCTGGCATGCATAGTATTTATATCAGACCTCTGATTACAATCAAGAGCAAAACGTGCCTCTCTGTTCTGGTGTCTATGTGTATTCTGTGTTATTATTATTATGTGTTTGTACATATATTTGGTGTTATTATTTAGTTAGTTGGTAAACAAAATGATTAAATCAATTTGTGTAGTACTGAATATTCATAAAGGCTGGGGTTCAGAATGAGACTGATGGGGTAATGATTATTAATAAGTGACTGTTATTGTTGTATCATTTATTGATGTATCTTCGAGTTTCATTTGGGAGATGGTAACTTGTTAAACAACTTATTCCGTGGTGCCCCAAATTCCTAATGAGTTAATTGTCATATGATTCATTGAATCATAAGTAACAATTAAACATAGTTAGTTGATAAAATAAATAACAGTCATCAGATTAATGATAGTCACGTCACGACAGCTTTCTATATACCCCATAAGCCTCATATAACTCCATGATGGGGTTTCACTACATGTGATTTATGATGAGTAGTGAAATATAGGTGGTGCAACAAGGACAGTCAGTGATTCCCACTTTGCCAGCAGGTTAGAGTTATTCAGTCAGATTAATCTCCACAGTGTCGGTATCAACCCTCTGAGGAGACTTCCCTTGGTTGTCTTTTAAACCCAATATCCTTATGCTGTGCATTCCTTTTGGGGGAAATATATGAGTCTTATACATTTCATGATAGCCTTCACAGTTCTCTTTAAGGAGCATCAAGAGGCCGTCTTTTAAAGATGTGTCTAGAATCATAGCTTTTCTAACTATCAATTGGGAAAGGTTGGCTCTAGTATATGCTTATTCTGTTACAAACCTAGAACGTACATCTCCCTTTGTCAGGTGTTTTATGTAGTATGTTATTTATTCAATCTCGCCAGCTCTGTTTATTCAATCCGGTCACCAAGAATAATGGTTCAGTGAACAATGCATCAAAAATATTGCATAAATTACTCTCTGAAATAAAAACGGCAACATGATTCATCATGCAACATTTTGGGGACATTTTATAAAAATACATATACATATATTTTTTTACTTCTATCCTATCTTGTCTGAGATGTGGGACAATTGTCCCCATTGATTTATTTCAAACACAGCAACACACATACTCAGTACATGACTGATGGACATTTAGTATAGCATCTTTATTTGCCGCTCAATGCTGCATGACAGCTCTATTTTACTGCTGATTTCAACATCATTGCAGCTCAGTGCTCTGGCAGTAGGAGTAAACCCATTGTCATTTTTAATCTGCTCTTTTTCACATGATATTTGGCTTAATAGTGTTTGTGCCCATGCAGTGTTACTGTGACATTTTGACTGTGATCTTTTGCTGGATATATGTGTAAATGGCAAATTGGGTATAGACTGAGGCATGCTTTCTCATCCTTCTCCAATCTCAATCCAGTGGCTACTGCAAACTGTGTGTCTGTAAATATACCTCTGTACATTCTGTGAGTTTCATAACTAATCTGTCAGTCGTATAAATAAAATGTGTATGTGCACAATCTTAAAAAATAAACATCAGTGGTTGATAACGTCATCATGAAGCACCATTTCATTTATCAAGCTGGTGAGGGAATTTTTCTGTTCTGACAAACCATTTATTTAACATTTGCATATACACTGAGATACAAGACTACATGAGTGCATTTCATTATTCTGTAGTATGGGTGCGCTGTTTACTCATAGCATCCAGAATATCACCTCTTTCCCGGAACACTCACTTTTTCCAGAACTTAAACTTCCACATTCCATCCCTGACATGTTCCATCATGCCTGACTCATGATGGAACCTGTCTGGCAATGGATTTAACCAATCTTTCTTCTGTTGTAAATTGTAAATCTGTATGACTGGAGAGACATCATGTGGACAACAACAATATTGCCTCACCTCTGATCTATAGAACAAGCTTGGCACAGATGGTCACTCTCTTCCACTGATGTCTGACGCTGACAGAGGTCCAGTGGCCACATTTGAGAGGGACGCACACACAAGTAGGTTGTCCTCAACGCAGCATAGACAGAACAAACTAATGTAACTCCTCCAAGGGTCAAATGAGTAGCAGTCCTATTTCTTCTCATCGCAGTTTGTAATTCTGGATATGCCGCATGTCAGGTAAGATGACTTATTTTCAGACTCTTAAAATGATTCATGAGAACAGTATTTGTAAACTCATGACCTCAAATACTCTCTGGTCTGCATATGTCCGCTAATGTAAGATCCAAATATGTGATCCTATCTATTAATGATCAAACAAGTGGAATTTGGTTTACCACTCATGTAATGCCTGTTGAATATGACTACTTTGTCGATAACTGATAATGAGGTGCTTATGTGTCCGACTGTATAAATATATATTTTCACAGGAAGTCTCTTTTTGGCAGATGGCTCAGTTTTAATTTATTATCAAAAATGAAGCGTTTATCATCCTGACATGAAGTTATATTATAATAGCAAAGGTCCCTTGATTGGTGCCATAGAAAGTGATAGTGTTTTCTTTGTGACTTACAGACAGGTAGCAGGTAGCAGGACATGAGTCTAGCTAGACTCTGCTAATCGGCCTCTAATTCAATTATCTGGGGATCTGCCTGGAGAGCTTATAAGGTCATTCAACGTAGAGCATACTGTTGCTAGTCAGACTTAAGGCAACACAATTTCTCCTTGGGTGAAGAGTTAAGTATGTGGTCACCAAGGTGGATGTGGTTTGAATGCTGAGGATATAGCTTTTTTCAACTTTTTCCAGATTATTCTAAATTGTGTTACATAGTTTCCCCCACAATTCCTTTTTAAGGTGTTGGAACGATATGTCCTACTGTTGGGTTGTTTGTTTGCTTAGCAGTGTTTTGTGATTGGAGCGCTTATACCATATGTTCAAAACAAAGAGGCTCAATGACTCAGTCGGCATCAATCCACTCCTCGTTTCCTCAGCTGCATCCTGCATTTTAACAAAGGGTCAAGAAAAAGATGCATGACCCAGAGAGGATCTCAGTTTCCTTTTCTGGTTCCTGGGGAGAGGATTGTGTAGTACAGAGATTACCGTCTCTATGCAGATTATTTCAACAACACCTTAGATGTATATGTGGAGACTAGGTACATAGAGTAATATCCAGTTTGATAATTTATAATCTGCCTATTAAAGGGGTAATAATTTTCTCTGGATGTATTTGACTCTCCTCTCCTCTTGTTGCAGGTGCAGTACAGGAAAGGGACTGATTCACACACTTCTCATAGGAACTCCCTGTTTCCTCAGCTCTTACATTCTACCAAAATGAAGCATTCGTCAAATTCTTTAATTAAATAAATGAAGCAAAGTCCTGTCCCAATGGAATACTGACAATATCCTGGCTTGGTGTTGACTGTTGAAATATGCTCCCACGTGAGATTAAGACAGGAAAACAACACAGTTACACAGATGGCTTAAATTGCTAAACAAAAGCACAGTCTTTATCCTAACCTGTTAAACAACTGCTCCAAGATGGCAAACCCCAGCTCACTCTTGTTCACTGATGGGGCAGTGCAGAGGCAGCCTGAAGAGGATCAATATATCCTCTATGGCGTGGCTGAAGAGGATGCGTGTGAGTTGGGGTTCACTGGGAAGTATGACCTCATCCCATCCATCGTCTGCTCAGTATGCTTTCTGTTCGGCCTCATCTACTGCTTTTTTGGTAAGTTCCTGGCCTGTAATAGAGGACAGTTGGAACTTGCACATGTGTACTCTCAAGACATACACATTAAAGATATGATAGGCATATCTGCAATTTAACTACAGCATTAACGCAAAACAATCCAATGCTCCACTGTAGATACATCATTCTTTAATTCCCAGTCCAAATCAAATCCAATTTATTTATAAAGCCCTTCTTACATCAGCTGATATCTCAAAGTGCTGTACAGAAACCCAGCCTAAAATTCCAAACAGCAAGCAATGCAGGTGTAGGAGCATGGTGGCTAGGAAAAACTCCCTAGAAAGGCCAGAACCTTTCAGTTGACATTTAACCCCATCATACTAAGTGAAACTATTTCATCAGCTCACTTTGAGTCTATTGATGATATACCCTACCTATACTGTAACCTTACAGTAAACACAGGAGGGCCAGGTGTCTGGGCTGGGCCAACCCGGGGTATAAAGTGGATAACTTCCAGGGTAGGCTACGAGAAATAGGCAGATGGGCCACCTGGTTCTGCTGCATTCCGCTGCGAGAGAGTTGGAGAACAGCCACCTGGGATAATTGAGGTAGCCTCCTAGCCTGGTCCAAATCCATTAAACCCAACAGATGCACTCGCTGTGAATGTTGTCTGATAATAGACACGTTTAGATTGACTTAAGCAGACTATGCCTCATGTGAAGTTAACTATATCTCTAAAATATTCTGCAAACTGTACCGTTTACCAAAGACAAAATCTAGTCTACAAATGACTTTTTAAGAATAAATCCCAACTCAGGCAAACCTAGTACACTTAAAGGACAATTCCGCCACTTTTTAACCTCATATTCTTCATCTCCAGCACCATACCTGTGTGTACATATGTGAAATGCCTCGTTTCTATGATCTGTGGTTAAAAAGACAAAAAGGTCCTAAAAAAATGCTTCTTTGTGACATTAAACGTTTTAAAAAACTGTGATTTTCAAAACCTGCAACAAGTTTCTAGCCAGAGGGAGGGTATTTTTGTTTTCTAAATGTTTTAGCTTTTGATGATGTCATAGTGCAGCACTTTTTTAATTTTTTTTTGTTTTGAAATCCGTTGTTTTCACATATGTAGACAATGGTATTGTGCTGGAGATAATGAAAATTAGGTTAAGAAGTGGTGGAGTTGCCCTTTAAGTACACTTTGCTTCCTTCTCCATCTTTCTTACTTAACATCCCTCCACTTGTCTCTCTTTCTTTAGGATACCGCTGCTTTAAGATGGTCATGTTTCTGTCCGGCTTCATGTTTGGGTCTGTACTAGTCTGCATGTTGTACCATAAGGAGCCTGTGCTGGACACCCAATTGACTACAGAGACCAAAGCAGGCATCCTCCTGGGAGTGGCTGTGCTCTGTGGCCTGGTGACTATGCTGGTACAGACTGTGGGGTTCATCATTACTGGCCTACATCTGGGGAGTCTGCTCACCCTTGCCAACCTGCTGGTTGTCGGACAGTTTTACAGCCTTACCCCCCTATGGGCGCCTCTCGGTGCCCTCCTGGCCACGAGCACCTTTTGTGCCATTCTCACACTGCAGTGGCAGAAACTATTCACTGTGCTCTCCACGGCTGCAGTCGGTGCCGCTGTGGTGATGGCGTGTGTGGACTTCTTCGTAGAGAAGTCGCTGCTGGCTGGCCATGCGTACGACATCCTGTCTCAGGTTCCTCCTCGTTCCCTCTGCTGGCACAGCTGGGTTATAACAGGTGTATGTCCTCTATTCAGTCTGATGGGGGTGCTGGTGCAATGGATGCTCACTGCCAAAGGAGTGTCCCACACAGAAGGTGAGTGGCAGTTTCATAAAAAATATGGAATGCTTTCTTCCTCTGTCATCACTACTTCATTTGATACTTAGGTTACACTTAACATGAAAACTGACTACAACATAATTCGCTCTTTTTCTGTCCTATGCTAATTTCATTGAACATCCCCAAGTACCTGTCAGTGGCCGACAAAGACAGGTCCAACTGATGCGAATCAGACGAAGAGATGCCCAGAGACGACCCCAGCAGGGCACTTACCGCCATCGCAAGCCTCCAATCCTAAAGCGCTATGCTGGGGACGTCCTGGCCCCAGTGAGTTTCTTCACTCCTAATGGGCATGAATGAGCTTGATTAAAACACTTATTGCAAAATGTTTATGCACTTAGCTAATATACATCATTGTGTGTCACCAGTGTCAATTATTTTCTATCACTTAGACCTAGAGAATCAATGTCATTCTTTCCTTACCACTTTGCCTTCCAGAGTTACATCCAAAGCATTCGTGACCGCCAGATGGGTACAGGCTCCTCTACCAACAGCAACAGCACAGTCAACCACTCCATGATTGACTTTGAGACAGGCTCCATGGTGCCCCTGACTGCCTCCTCCCTAGTTTATAGGGTCTGAGGGATGACCACCAAATACTAGGCATCCCCTCCCAGTTCCACTTAGGTGCCCTATACCTCTCTCCAGCAGACCATTCATAGACTGTATTTTGAGATGACAGAATGATTTTTGAGACAAAAAAAAACTAAATCAATCTGTTGTTTTGTTTATTATTGACAGTCTTAAGGTATCAGACAGTCAATCGTAATATAACACATCGATCCTTCTTCCAATAAATCAAATTGCTTTATTTTAGTCAGTTTGCGAATATACATTTTTGTGAAGACATCCATTGTTAGTTTTATGCAGTGTACAAGGGGGGAATTATACATTTAGCGATTTACATACTTTACACAAGAGATACAGCACGTAAAACATTTTTGTAACTCGTGTTATCAAAATAAATAAAATCCTTAAATGTTACTATATTTCACCTTAGCGGGATAGGTGATACATTGGCTAGGCTATACGGTATGAAACTCCTGCCTATTTCCTGGATCGTGTCACACTGTTTTTGAATGGCCTTAAAGATTATATCATCAAATTTATGAAGACGGTAAATTAAAATAAATGTCAAATTATACTCGTATTCGTGGATGAATTTACTTCTAGAGGTAAATGAAGCCATGAATATAATTGTACATACAGTTGAAGTCTGAAGTTTACATACACTTAGGTTGGAGTCATTAAAACCTGTTATAGCTGCGGTACCTGTACAGGCATCAAAATCAGCAAAATTCCAGAGCGCCAACTAATAATACTCCATACAACTCAAACTTTCATTAAAACACACATGCCGGGTACTCAATTAAAGCTACACTCGTTGTGAATCTAGCCAACATGTCAGATTTGTAAAATGCTTTTCGGCGAAAGCATGAGAAGCTATTATCTGATAGCATGCAGCCCCCAGAAACACACGAAGGGGACGTAAACAAAAAAATGATCGTAGCCGGCGCTACACAAAACGCAGAAATAAAATATAAAACATTCATTACCTTTGACGAGCTTCTTTGTTGGCACTCCTATATGTCCCATAAACATCACAATTGGGTCTATTTTTCGATTAAATCGGTCCATGTATGCCCAAAATGTCCATTTATGAACACAGTCAAATCCAGGAAAAACTCTGTTTCAAAACGCAACGTCACTTTTTTTAAATTACAAAAGTTGCCTATAAACTTTGACAAAACACTTCAAACTACTTTTGTAATCCAACTTTAGGTATTAGTAAACGTTAATAAACGATCAAATTGATCACGGGGCGATCTGTATTCAATAGCAGCAAGTTTGGAAATCGTCGTCCATTTTTCTCCCTTTCATAACTTCCTGCTGTGTACTCGACGACAGGATGTGCCTATTACTCATTTGACCAAGGATTAACTACAATACAATTCACAACACTGGCGACATCGTGTGGAAGCTGTAGGAACTGTAAACCGTTCGCTATCTATTTTACCTTGCCATAGACAACACAGAGACTGGCGGATTGATATTTTTTTCGTTGATTTTGTGATCAGGTTTCCTTGGGATTTTGACTCCGACACACGTTCTGTTATAGTCACAGACATCATTTAACCAGTTTTAGAAACTTCAGAGTGTTTTCTATCCACACATACTAATCATATGCATATACTATATTCCTGGCATGACGTTGAAATTTTGCGCGATTTTTAACAAAAAGCTGCGAAAATTCGCAGCATCCTTAACAGGTTTAAAAAAAAAAGTTTTTCAACCACCCCACAAATTAATTGTTAACAAACTATAGCTTTGAGAAGTTGGTTAGGACATCTACTTTGTGAATGACACAAGTAATTTTTCCAACATTTGTTTACAGACAAGATTATTTAACTTATAATTCAATGATCACAATTCCAGTGGGTCAGAAGTTTACATACAATAAGTTGACTGTGCCTTTAAACAGCTTGGAAAATTCCAGAAAATTATGTCATGGTCTTAGAAGCTTCTGATAGGCTAATTAACATAATTTGTCAATTGGAGGTTTACTTGTGGATTTATTTCAAAGCCTACCTTCAAACTCAGTACCTCTTTGCTTGACATCATGGGAATATCAAAAGAAATCAGCCAAGACCATTCTTGGGAGCAATTTCAGAACGCCTGAAGGTACCACGTTCATCTATACAAACAATAGTACACAAGTATAAACACCATGGGACCACACAGCAGTCATACCGCTCAGGAAGGAGACGTGTTCTGTCTCCTAGAGATGAATGTACTTTGGTGAGAAAAGTGCAAATCAATCCCAGAACAACAGCAAAGGACCTTGTGAAAGATGCTGGAGAAGACAGGTATCTATATCCACAGTAAAACTAGTCCTATATCGACATAACCTGAAAGGCCGCTCAGCAAGGAAGAAGCCACTGCTCCTAAATCGCCATAAAAAAGCCAGACTACGGTTTGCAACTGCACATGGGTACAAAGATTATACTTTTTGGAGAAATGTCCTCTGGTCTGATGAAACAAAAATAGAACTGTTTGGCTATAATGGCCATCGTTATGTTTGGAGGAAAAAGGGAGAGGCTTGCAAGACGAAGAACATCATCCCAACCGTGAAGCACGGGGGTGGCAGCATCAGACTGTGGGGGTGCTTTGCTGAGGGTGGGATTGGTGCACTTCACAAAATAGATGGCATCATGAGGAGGGAAAATGATGTGGATATATAGAAGCAACATCTCAAGACATCAGTCAGGAAGTTAAAGCTTGGTTACAAATGGGTCTTCCAAAAGGACAATGACCCCAAGCATACTTCCAAAGTTGTGGAACAACAAAGAACAACAAAGTAAAGGTATTGGAGTGGCCATCACAAAGCCCTGACCTCATCCTATAGAAAATGTGTGGGCAGAACTGACAAAGGGTGTGCGAGCAAGGAGGTCTACAAACCTGACTTGATTACACCAGCTCTGTCAGGAGGAATGGGCCAAAATTCAAACTTCTGACCCACTGGGAATGTGATGAAAGAAATAATAGCTGAAATAAATAATTCTCTACTATTATTCTGACATTTCACATTCTTAAAATAAAAGTGGTGATCCTAACTGACCTAAGACAGGGAATTTTTACTAGGATTAAATGTCAGGAATTGTGAAAAACTGAGTTTAAATCTATTTGGCTAAGGTGTATGTAAACTTCCGACTTCAACTGTATCTTAAACAACGGCATTTTCATGAATTTGACGATGTAATCTTGAAGGCCATTCAAGTGCGGTGGGACATGATCCAGGAAGTAGGCGGGACTTTCATACCGTATAGTGTTGGAGCGAAAATTTGGTTCTGGAGGCTGACGTCTTACATTAGAAATGGAGAGGAAAGGGCCAGGGTAAACTGCAGCGCATTGTCCGGTCTCAACAGCTTCTTCCCCCATGCTGTGGCCCTCATCAACCGGCCATCGGGCTCATAGGGATTAAGTGACTTTGCATTGGACCGATTACTACACCTTGTCGCCAATGACCTCAAATACTAATCTGCACTATGTACAACACTGTATACATTTGCCACGGCAGCATCCCTCGCTCTGCTTATATAGATATATCCCCTCTGTAAATGATACATCTCCACTGTAATCAGCCTATGCACCAGAGTTTTCTGTTTACTGTTCCGATATTGTATATTCTGTATGATGTCTATGTGGACTAGTGTCTGTATTCTGTTTGTATATTGTCTATCCCTGGCAGCATCTTCTCACTAAGGCAAATGATTATAGGTGTGTGTAAATGTACTTGGTGAATAAATGTGAGTTTGAAATAAAACACCACTGACCTCTAAAGGCCTATTTATCACATTGCATCCATTTTTCACTCGTTCTGAGAGGGTAGCCCTTTTCCACAACTTGGTTGTTGTTGATGCGCCAGTACTGGTTCCCTTTGAAAATGTATATATGGCCGTTTGTCCATGTGAAGGCTGCATCCACGTTGTAGGGTACCCCAGAGAAGAGATGTGATATCGGTTTGGGATACGTCCTGGAGTCCGTTTCCCCAGCTTCATCCCACTGCCAATACTGAGAACCCTTTGGGATAGAATGAAGTGTAACTATTATTTGGTCGTCCCACTCATTCTGAAACGGTCTAGACTCGAGCGTATGTTACATGTTCACACATTAGACAAAACCATTGTTTGTTTGTTCCTTACCTTGAAGAAGATCACTTTGTTGTTCCGGTTGAAGTACAAGGCTGAATCGACATTAGAAGGAATGCTGGCCAAGTGTTTCGGAAAGCCAACGTCAAGTTTGAATCTGGTATACCTCCACACTTTGTCTCCTGAATCAATAATATGACAGTGACACATGAAAACTGGTCCATGATCTGTGTGTGATGTCTTGCCGACTCCTATGGTAGGTTTGGTAAATAATGACAACGAAGTTGGCAAGACAGCACAAACTGATATGGGAGTGATGCAGGGTGAAAGGTTTACCTTTCAGGAAGTAGGACTTGTTGGTCCTCTGAGAGTACACAGCTGCGTTGAGGCTCCCTGGCAGATCCTTCCACAGCACAGAGATCAGGATGGGTGTGTTGTAGCCAGTAGTGTCAGACACTGTCCAAACATACTGACCGCTGAAGACATATGTCTTGCGAAAAGGACCTGGGTGGTCGATAAATATTAGACAAACACTTGTAGATACTGTACAGTGCCTTGCGAAAGTATTCGGTCCCCTTGAACTTTGCGACCTTTTGCCACATTTCAGGCTTCAAACATAAAGATATAAAACTGTATTTTTTGTGAAGAATCAACAACAAGTGGGACACAATCATGAAGTGGAACGACATTTATTGGATATTTCAAACTTTTTTAACAAATCAAAAACTGAAAAATTGGGCGTGCAAAATTATTCAGCCACTTTACTTTCAGTGCAGCAAACTCTCTCCAGAAGTTCAGTGAGGATCTCTGAATGATCCAATGTTGACCTAAATGACTAATGATGATAAATACAATCCACCTGTGTGTAATCAAGTCTCCGTATAAATGCACCTGCACTGTGATAGTCTCAGAGGTCCGTTAAAAGCGCAGAGAGCATCATGAAGAAAAAGGAACACACCAGGCAGGTCCGAGATACTGTTGTGAAGAAGTTTAAAGCCGGATTTGGATACAAAAAGATTTCCCAAGCTTTAAACATCCCAAGGAGCACTGTGCAAGGTATAATATTGAAATGGAAGGAGTATCAGACCACTGCAAATCTACCAAGACCTGGCCGTCCCTCTAAACTTTCAGCTCATACAAGGAGAAGACTGATCAGAGATGCAGCCAAGAGGCCCATGATCACTCTGGATGAACTGCAGAGATCTACAGCTGAGGTGGGAGACTCTGTCCATAGGACAACAATCAGTCGTATATTGCACAAATCTGGCCTTTATGGAAGAGTGGCAAGAAGAAAGCCATTTCTTAAAGATATCCATAAAAAGTGTCGTTTAAAGTTTGCCACAAGCCACCTGGGAGACACACCAAACATGTGGAAGAAGGTGCTCTGGTCAGATGAAACCAAAATTGAACTTTTTGGCAACAATGCAAAACGTTATGTTTGGCGTAAAAGCAACACAGCTCATCACCCTGAACACACCATCTCCACTGTCAAACATGGTGGTGGCAGCATCATGGTTTGGGCCTGCTTTTCTTCAGCAGGGTCAATGAAGATGGTTAAAATTGATGGGAAGATGGATGGAGCCAAATACAGGACCATTCTGGAAAAAAACCTGATGGAGTCTGCAAAAGACTTGAGACTGGGACGGAGATTTGTCTTCCAACAAGACAATGATCCAAAACATAAAGCAAAATCTACAATGGAATGGTTCAAAAATAAACATATCCAGGTGTTAGAATGGCCAAGTCAAAGTCCAGACCTGAATCCAATCGAGAATCTGTGGAAAGAACTGAAAACTGCTGTTCACAAATGCTCTCCATCCAACCTCACTGAGCTCGAGCTGTTTTGCAAGGAGGAATGGGAAAAAAATTTAGTCTCTCGATGTGCAAAACTGATAGAGACATACCCCAAGCGACTTACAGCTGTAATCGCAGCAAAAGGTGGCGCTACAAAGTATTAACTTAAGGGGGCTGAATAATTTTGCACGCCCAATTTTTCAGTTTTTGATTTGTTAAAAGTTTGAAATATCCAATAAATGTCGTTCCACTTCATGATTGTGTCCCACTTGTTGTTGACTCTTCACAAAAAAATACAGTTTTATATCTTTATGTTTGAAGCCTGAAATGTGGCAAAAGGTCGCAAAGTTCAAGGGGACCGAATACTTTCGCAAGGCACTGTATATCTGAATGAAAGCGCTTTGATAATTTGCAGTTTCATATAGAGTTTACATCATTTTTTTGTAGGGCAAAAATTGGGACTAAATCTTTACAATACCTACCTAACATAATTGCATCTATGACACTCTTGCAAAGATGTGGTGAACCTGCCTCTTGGGATGAATCGTTTGGCTTTCTGGATAGTGTTGGACGATTGCCTGGCTTCCCTAAAGGAGAACAGAAAAGACAAATGTTTCAAACACAACATTTTTGTCATTTAGCAGACACTATTATCTAGAGCAACTTACATTAGTGAGTGCAAGCATTTTTGTACTGGTCCCCAATGGGAATCAAACCCCCAATCCTGGCATTGCAAGCACTAATCTCTATGGGACATACCTTTTTGAATCTGTCCTTGAATCTTATCCTCTGCATACAATATCCACAGGAAATCAAAGTCTGACTATGGAATAATTCTATGACACGTACTCTGTCTGTCTTAACTCAATAAAATAAATGATGATCCATCCCCCACCATACAGAGCTTGGATTCCATGAATGTCATCAGGATGTAGTTTGAAGTTGGCACGGTAACCAGAGTAGACAGGTCCCATCAGAGCCTTGTGGTTCTGAGAGTGACCCAGGCCAAGGGCGTGACCAATCTCATGGGCTGCTACAATCCGCAGGTTATGGCCAGAGGTCGTCCCCTCTGTCCACTGCTCATCTTCGTCAAAATGCACAATGCCCGATTCAGGGTTATCTGCGTGGGCAAGCACTCCCCCTAATGACAGAGGATGTTTTCAGAAAGGTAATAATATAAACTCAGCAACAACAAACAAAAAACGTCCTTTTTCAGGACCCTGTCTTTCAAAGATAATTCATAAAAATCCAAATAACTTCACAAATCTTCATTGTAAAGTGTTTAAACACTGTTTCCCATGCTTGTTCAATTAACCATAAACAATTCATGAAAATGCACCTGTTGAACGGTCGTTAAGACACTAACAGCATACAGACGGTAGGCAATTAAGGTCACAGTTATGACAACTTAGGACACTAAAGAGGCCTGTCTACAGACTCTGAAAAACACCAATAGAAAGATGCCTAGGGTCCCTGCTCATCTGCATGAACGTGCCTTAGGTATGCTGCAAGGAGGCATGAGCACTGCAGATGTGGCCAGGGCAATAAATTGCAATGAGACGCCTAAGACAGCGCTACAGGGAGACAGGACGGACAGCTGATCGTCCTCGCAGTGGCAGACCATTTGTACAGTGCCTTGCGAAAGTATTCGGCCCCCTTGAACTTTGCGACCTTTTGCCACATTTCAGGCTTCAAACATAAAGATATAAAACTGTATTTTTTTGTGAAGAGTCAACAACAAGTGGGACACAATCATGAAGTGGAACGACATTTATTGGATATTTCAAACTTTTAACAAATCAAAAACTGAAAAATTGGGCGTGCAAAATTATTCAGCCCCCTTAAGTTAATACTTTGTAGCGCCACCTTTTGCTGCGATTACAGCTGTAAGTCGCTTGGAGTATGTCTCTATCAGTTTTGCACATCGAGAGACTACATTTTTTTCCCATTCCTCCTTGCAAAACAGCTCGAGCTCAGTGAGGTTGGATGGAGAGCATTTGTGAACAGCAGTTTTCAGTTCTTTCCACAGAAGAGTGGGGTAACATCTCACAGCAAGAACTGGAAAATCTGGTGCAGTCTGTGAGGAGAAGATGCACTGCAGGACTTTATGCAGCTGGTGGCCACACCAGATACTGACTGTTACTTTTGATTTTGACCCCCCCTTTGTTCATTCCATTTCTGTTCGTCACATGTCTGTGGAATCTGTTCAGTTCACATCTTAGTTGTTGAATCTTGTTATGTTCATACAAATATTTACACATGTTAAGTTTGCTGAAAATAAACGCAGTTGACAGTGAGAGGATGTTACTTTTTTTGCTGAGTTTATCACATTCAGAGGCATATACAGAACCAGTTAAAGGTTTGGACACACCTACTCATTCATGGGTTTTTCTTTATTTTTACTATTTTCTATATTGTAGAATAACAGTGAAGACATCAAAACTATGAAATAACACATATGGAATCGTGTAGTAAACAAAATAGTGTTAAACAAATCTAAATACATTTTATGAGATTCTTCAAAGGAGCCACACTTTGCCTTGATGACAGCTTTGAACACTCTTGCCATTCTCTCAACCAGTTTCACCTGGAATGCCTTTCTAACAGTCTTGAAGGAGTTCCCACATATGCTGAGCTCTTGTTGGCTGCTTTTCCTTCACTCTGCAGTCCAACTCATCCCAAACCATCTCAATTGGTTTGAGGTCGGGTGATTTTGGAGGCCAGGTTATCTGAGGCAGCAGTCCATCACTCTCCTTCTTGGTCAAATAGCCCTTACACAGCCTGGAGGTGTGTTGGGTCATTGTCCTGTTGAAAAACAAATGATAGTCCCACTCGGCGCAAACCATATGGGATGGCATATCGCCGCAGAATGCTGTGGTAGCCATGCTGGTTAAGTGTGCCTTGAATTCTAAATAAATCACAGACAGTGTCACCAGCAATGCACCCCCACACCATCACACCTTTTCCTCCATGCTTCACGGTCAGAACCACGCATATGGAGATCATACGTTCACCTACTCTGTGTCTCACAAAGACACAGCAGTTGGAACCAAAGGACAGATTTCCACTGGTCTATTGTCAATTGCTCGTGTTTCTTGGGCTAAGCAAGTCTCTTCTTATTATTGGTGTCCTTTAGTACTGGTTTCTTTGCAGCAATTCGACCATGAAAGCCTGATTGACGCAGTCTCCTCTGAACAGTCGATGTTGAGATGTGTCTGTTACTTGAACTCTGTGAAGCATTTATTTGGGCTGCAATTTCTGAGGCAGGTAACTCTAATGAACGTATCCTCTGCAGCAGAGGTAACTCTGGGTCTTCCTTTCCTGTGGCGGTCCTCATGAGAGCCAGTTTCATCATAGCGCTTAATGGTTTTTGCAACTGCACTTGAAGAAACTTTCAAAGTTCTTGACATTTTCCTGATTGACTGAACTTCATGTCTTAAAGTAATGATGGACTGTTGTTTCCCTTTGCTTATTTGAGCTGTTCTTTCCATAATAATGTATTTTCCCAAATATGGCCATCTTCTGTATACCCCCCTACCTTGTCACAACACAACTGATTGGCTCACACGCATTAAGGAGGAAAGAAATTCCACAAATTAACTTTTAACAAGACACACCTGTTAATTTAAATGCATTCCAGGTGACTACCTCATGAAGCTGGTTGAGAGAATGCCAAGCGCGTGCAAAGCTGTCATCAAGGAAAAGGGTGGCTAATCTGAAGAATCTCAAATATAAAATAAATATTTTTTTAAACAATTTGGTTACTACATGATTCTATGTGTTATTTCATAGTTTTGATGTCTTCACTATTATTCTACTATGTAGAAAATAGTAAAAATAAAGAAAAACTCTTCAATGAGTTGGTGTGTCCAAACCCTTGACTAGTACTGTAGATAATCCACATCAGACTGAGATCTGAAAAGCCTTCTTTCACACATTCAAACTGCAGTGTGACTATGCTGTACTCTGACTCTCACCTGGTCCATCGAAGGGCACCGGACAAAATCTATCCTTCTTATGAAACGAGATCTTGATGTCTGCTCTTCCTGGAAACAGCACCTCCTGGAAACTCAGGGTTGACACCTCTCTCCAGTACCTAAACGCAGCCTTGAGGGCAGCACGTGTTTTTGCCAGGCCCAAGTCTGGGGTGTAGTTATAGATGCGGTAGGTCAGAATTTTCTTTCGCCAAGTAGAACCTATGGAAATAGTCATTTGTAAAATATACTAGTTGAAAATAGTTGTATAGCCTTAACATTTAAATTAAGGCTTTGTTTTTATCAAGTTTTTTCATCAAGTCAAGATAATATAACAATGAAGTCGGAGAATAAATAAAATTACCCACCCATGACTCGATATTTGAGGGTTTTGTCATTGAAGGAGTCCTCAACACCACACCGAGGTCGTTTCATCATTTCTAATGTGGCCTCATTGAACGTTCCTGAGATGGCCAAGTTAGTAGCCTTCTGGAAGGTTCTAAAGTTATAATGGGTAAGATAAATGTTAATGAGACACATATGTAGTCATACAATAAGTATAGGGTAGGAGTAAGCTAGCTGAGGGGCAGCCTAAAGCAGAAAACAAAAGTGTGATGTTTGGTAGTTACCTCAGTGCCTCTGTGATTTCTTCAGTCAGATACATTTGGCTCTTACTACGGTCCAGTGGAATGTGTAGGTAGCCATAGTTCCTTAAATAGACCTAAGATGTGGCAGACATATCATTAACAGTATTAGTACGTACATGTATGGTATGAAAACAAATACAGAAAGGAGTTGGCGAAAGCACAAACCAGGCTGTTTAGTAAATGACTAATTGCAGCAGTTCTTATTGGTCATTTACTATACAGTATATTCTTACCATGGCTTCCATGATTTCCTCCCTGTTTAAAGCAATGGAGGACACAGTTGTCAGCAAGACAAGAAACAGCATGTACTCCATTTGAAAATCCGTTCTAAGAGATTGTTTTCAGGTACTATATCTTGGTTTCCCTTATTTCTTCAGTAAGCTCGTGGGATGAAAATAGTAAAGAACTTCTTTACTATTTCAGGTCTCTATCCAATAAAATAAAATGAAATTTTGAGGTAAAGTTAATCCATTTAGATGATTATTCTAAACCTAGTCCATCAAATCCATTCTGTTGGTCCCGGTTTTATAATGTTCCCTGGAACTCTGTACTTTATAGATTCATATACCGTTTTATACCATCGTCTGCCCACTGGGACCCGTTTCCAACCACACAATAAACCATTAGAGGAATGCAGTCTGGGATTACTTTATAGCGAATAAATACTCCACTGACAGCAACTCTTGAAGTACACAGCCCACTTACACTCCCAACTATCCCAAAAAAGATCCCCTTTCAACTGTTTAAATTGTCTCTAAATACACACTCTTGCTGAAGAGCAACACAAAATCATTAAGTCAATATAACTAACAACTTTTAAAGGTCTATTTTTGGTCCATTTTAAGGACAACTGAGACAAGGTTACAATACAGATGGTGTCTTCAATACATTTAATATTGCAAAGTTAATGAACAATGTAACATTGTAGTGATTCACTACCAGGGAAAGACCATGTGTGATAGAGTTACAAAATGTATCTTTTAAGTTGCTCGATCAAGATTCTTGTTTCTGAATGACTACGTTTCTCTCCATAAATACCATGTAGTCTATGAGACAAAAACCTCTTCCTCCTGTAATGTAAATCATGATATTTTTTATTTTATTTTTTAACTGTCCTATGAGAGAAAAACAACTAACCACATTTCCATTCCGAGACAACCATTAATTAGTATGTTTATATATAAAGAACCATTAACACATCAATGTTACATTTTGACTTCTCCATGTCACCACAACAATCCTCCCTATGCCCTGTAATCATGAGGAGATAGCATTTGTCGTTTCCACTGAACCCGGTTTTGCCTGATTTCACCTGTAGAGGGAGCTATTTATTTAAAACTATCCTTTCATATGAGTGATGTTAATGTTGTAAACCATGAATCGCTTCATTATGTACACAAATTCAAACTGTACTTCAAATCATCCAATCATTGGGAAAATGTGTATCATTTCAGTGCACAGACGGGTCAATAAAATGGCATTCTTTTGAATAGGGGCTTTCTGTATCTTTAATGCAATAAATAATATTCTATGCAATTCTCTTGACAGATAAAGGTTAAAAAAAATGCACAGTAAAAATACTGAGCACAAAAATAAATGCTATTACAACTATGAATGGCCAATAAGTTAATAGCCAATACAAGCATACGGGATCAGTTCAATTATTTTAAAAGTACATTTGAAATGAAGAGAAAAACATGGCTGTCTCATTGTCGTTTGTTCATTGGTTTTGGAGAAAGTGTGGGAAAAGCATGATCAGTTCTTGTCAACAACATAACTTGAGGTGTTAGGTTTATGTACACTTGGTATTCCAAAGCCAAAGTTAATGTTGATTGGCTGTCTGATAACACCAAATCTCAGAAAAATGTTTAAGGGAAGCTCAACAATGCAGCTGTAAATATCCATTTCTTGTAGAACTTGGTGTTTGTATTTTCCAACAGTCTAACTTCCACAACTCGTCTGCTGCCCTTTTGACAACCTTTTTAATCTCCTGAATCCTCTTCAAGCTGCAGCAACCCATCCTGTATGGCCTTGGCCCTCCCAAGCTTATCCAGCTGCTCTTTTGTAGCTTGCTTGATCTCCCCAGAGTCCAGTTTCTGCTGCAGTTCCTCAACCTGCCTCAACTTCTTTTTCAGGTTCTTGATCTTCTTGGCCTTTTCTGCTGCTGCTCCTGAATGGTCATTAGTAGCTTCAGCTGGATTAGATGTAGGCATCTCACTGTCACCGCCCTCTGCAATCGCCACATTCTCAACAGAATTGATAAGTGCTTCCACATTGCTATCCGGGCCTTGCAGCTTGCGCTTTTCCTTGCGTTTCATGTTCCGCTTGGCTGTCTTGGAAAGCCCAGCTGTCTCACTCTCTGCAATGCCGGGAATCCCCTGCTGCTGCCTTGCCTGGGCCTCATCTCCGGGGCTCATACCTGGTGGCAGATCGGGCTTGCCCTTGAAGAACTTCACAAATTTATTCTCGTAGCTGAAAACAAAGACAGATTCGCAGAAAGGAAAATAGGAAACAGGAAACAACCATTTTACAGCAGAGGCTTCTATCAAAATAAATAAAAAATTAGTATAAAGGTTGACTTGACAGAGGTCACTGTCCGGTAGAATTACTTACACAGGGACTTCTTCCTGAGGGGTATAACCATCCTTCACTTTCCGAGGCTTTCTCCAGGTTCCATCAGGTCGCTGTGTAGCAGCAATGTATTTCCCTATAACAGGAGGCGCAGACATGAGCAAATATTACAAATTCACGGAAAACCAAGCATTTACATTTGAACCAATGAATGTATTTTGCTCAGCTGGTCAACTCAGACTTGATAAAACATGGATGTGTGTGTGTTACAACAATATACAAATAAAAATTAAATAAATTCTAACTTTATTTGCCACATGCGCCAAATACAACAAGTGCCAACTTTACCGTGAAATGCTTACTTATAAGCCCTTAAACAACAGTGCAGTTCTAGAAGAAAATATTTATCAAGTAGACTAAAATAAAAAGTAATAATAAAAAGTAACACAATAAGAATATGAGGCTGTATACAGGGTGCACCAGTACCGAGTCAGTGTGCAGGGGAACAGGCTAGTTGAGGTAATCTATACATGTAGGAGGGGGCGTAGTAACTATGCATAGATAACAAACAAACAGCGAGTAGCAGCAGTGTACAAGATGGGGGGGATCAATGTAAATTATCCGATGGCAATTTTTATGAATTGATCAGCAGTCTAATGGCTTGGGGGTAGAAGCTGTTGAGAAGCCGTTTGGTCCAAGACTTGGTGCTCCAGCACCACTCAACTACAGTGCATTAGCTAGCCACATTTGCATCTGCACTAGCAAGAACAGGACCGAGAACAATCTAACATAATTTAATGTTTTCGAGTCGCTAGCTAGCCAAATTGACACTGGAAATTACTGGCTAGCTAGCTAACATTACGGTAGAGACTATAGGTAACTTACAAAGATTTAGCTAGCTGGCTAATGCATTTCAAATGTGCCACTTGCTGCTGCTACTACTATAGCCCATTCATAGACGGTAATGCTAAAGATATACTGTCTAGGGATGTACAAGTTTCCCTTTCAAGACGATTCAATACATGACCAAGATACCTGCTCTCCGATACATTTCAGTTTGATTAGAAGAACGAATTGATATGATGCACTAAGAGTTGTTGCATAAAGTTGTTGTTTAATGAGTCTGACGCAAAGGATATACTGCTTAGTCGAGACCCAGCCCAAATCCCTGTCATCCACGTGAATAAAAGACAAGAGAAAAGGGAGAGGAGGGCGGGTGCCTTGTAAGAATTCGCTGGCAAATAGGTAAACCACCACTACCCTCCTTATTATTGGCTAAAGTGCAATAATTGGAAACCAAACTGGACAATCTAAGATTAAGGCTATCCTACCAACTGGACACTAAAAATTGTAATATCTTATGTTTCACTGAGAAGTGGCTGGGTGGGTTACCCACGCATTGGCAGGACAGAGCATCTACGTCTGGAAAGACGAGGCGCGGGGGTGTGTGTCTATTTGTCAATAACTGCTGGAGCGTGATGTCTAATATTAAAGAAGTCTCGAGGTATTGCTCGCCTGACATAGAAAACCTCATGATAAGCTGTAGACCACACTATCTACCAGGACAGTTCTCATCTATATTATTCGTAGCAGTCTATTCACCACCACAAACTGATGCTGGCACTAAGACCGTACTCAACGAGCTGTATAAAGCCATAAGCAAACAAGAAAATGCTCATCCAGAAGCGGCACTCCTAGTGGCCGGGGACTTGAACGCTGACATACAAATCCATTTTACCCAATTTCTACCAGCATCTTACATGTGCAACCAGAGGTGAATTTTTGATAAATAATTAAAACACTTTCTTTAAAAAAAAAAAGTTTTTATAGCTCTACACCACCTTTACTCCACACACAGAGACGCATACAAAGCTCCCCTATGCCCTCCATTTGGCAATCTGACCATAATTCTATCCTCCTGATTCCTGCTTACAAGCAAAAACTAAAGCAGGAAGTACCAGTAACTCCCTCAATACGGAAGTGGTCAGATGATAAGGACGCTACGCTTACAGGACAGTTTTGCTAGCACAGACTGGAATATGTTCTGGGATTAATCCAATGGCATAGAGGAGAATAGCCCATCAGTCACTGGCTTCATCAATTATCAATACACCAGACGAGCTAAACGCCTTTTATGCTCGCTTCGAGGCAAGCAACACTGAAGCAAGCACGCACCAGCTGTTCCAGACGACTGTGTGATCACGCTCTCTGTAGCCAATGTGAGCAAGACCTTTAAACAGGTCAACATTCACAAAGCCGCAGGGCCAGACGGAGTACCAGGACGTGTACTCAAAGCATGCACAGACCAACTGGCAAGTGTCTTCACTGACATTTTCAACCTCTCCCTGAGAATCTGTAATACCTACATGGTTTCAAACAGACCACCATAGTCCCTGTGCCCAAGAAAACAAAAGTAACTTGCCTAAACGATTACTGCCCCGTAGCACTCATGTCGGTAGCCATGAAGTGCTTTGAAAGTCTGGTCATGGCTCACAACACCATCATTCCGGAAACCCGATACCCACTCCAATTCGCATACCGCCCCAACAGATCCACAGATGACGCAATCTCAATCGCACTGCCCTTTCCCACCTGGACAAAAGGGACACCTATGTGAGAATGCTGTTCATTGACTACAGCTAAGCGTTCAACAACATAATGCCCACAAAGCTCATCACAAAGTTAAGGACCCTGGAACTAAACACCTCCCTCTACAACTGGATCCTGCACTTCCTGATGGGCCGCCCCCAAGTGGTAAGGATAGGCAACAACAAATCTGCCACGCTGATCCTCAACACTGGGGCCTCTCAGGGTGCGTGCTTAGTCCCCTCCTGTACTCCTTGCCCCATGTGATTGAGGTAGTTTGAGGTTTCCAGGGGTAGAGTAGCGCAGAAGTTGTCATATGCTGAGGCATGGAAGAAAGTAGAGGAAGATGGGTCAAGGGGGAGGTATCCTGAGAGGAGTGGTGTGAGTAGTAGATCTGTACCAGTACAGAAGAATAGGCCAACAAGTGATCTATGTTGTTTCAGTAAGATTGGATTTTTAGCGTTTATAGCAATGGTTATCAACTGTACTGCAGGGATGGAATGTAAGTCACAGAAAATGTAGGTTGTGGTGGCAGCTGCAGAGAGGTATTTGGGTGTGTGAGACTTGACATCAGAAGAGTTACAGGGTGTGTTAAGTGGTGATGTCCCATCCTTTCAAGTTGTTGGCATGAGGTAAGAGTAAATGGATTGAAATAGTGGAGTAGTGTGGTGTTATTTTTATTTATTTTGTTGTGAGTGTGGTAATAGATGGTAGGGTATGCTTATTTATGTATTTTTTCAAGCAAAGTCAAAGGGAGTTGTACTCCAGTCTAGTAGGTTGCGATAACGCAACATATTGGATGCCAACCGCTGTTAAACCTCATCAACGAAGAAGAATTATCAGGTCGAACGGAAAACCAGCAGGCTCCGGACCTCGTAGGGTAAGAGTTGAGTACACGTTGTTTAGACCATTTGAAGTTGACACTCTTCTCCTGCTTCAACCATGCAGTGTTAGTAGTAAAAGTGACCGCTGTCTTCATTACGAAATTATCAACTTCACCCTGCATATCAAAAAATGTGACACACAGATGTGCCAGATCAGGAATAGTCCTACTTCTCGTTGGTCAGCGCGCAAAGCTACGCACAGCATGCAGTTTGACTAGGCCAGGGGTTTTCAAACTTCTTCTCTGGGAACCCTAGCCATTCCATGTATTTGAACTATTCCACAGCTAGCATACCTAATTAAACTTCTCAACTAATAATCAATCCCTTGACAAAAAAATACAAGTAAAAATAAATAAAGTCAAAACAAAACATAACAAAAAGTAAGTTTGAATGACAACTGAGGGGTAGTGTTTTTACAGTTAATGAAGGTTTGTCTGAGGCTGATGCAGTGCAGGTGTTTGTACACATGCAATATACACACACTCTCATTCAAATGCACACACATACATGTAAATAGTGCCATACATGCAGTCAAACATATTCAGTTGACCTTGCTGTTATGATTTTTGTTGTCCTTGATGTCTTTTGTTTTTTGCATTGTTGTTTTCCGTTTTCTTTTGTCTTTCCCTTTTGTTCATTTTGTTGGTTGTTGGTACATGGGGGGGCCAGCTCTTGGGGAACTGTCTGGGGGGGGGGTCTTGGAGGGCTGGTGGGAGATCTGTCAACGTGCCCTTAAGCAGGGTGTTGACCCTGGTTGCTTCTGTGTGTTGCTCTGGATGGGAGGCTATTAGATGACTAATGTGATGTAGTTGTTGAGCGGCTTCACTGCAAGTATTTGTATGTTTAATATTAAAGATTTTTTTTTTTACAAAAAAAAAAATATATATTTTTTTAAATCCCTCGGCTATGAATTGTGAAACGTCTAGAGGTCCTCGAGGAGAGGTTTGAAAACCACTGGACTACACTCCTTAACAGTAAATTATTGTGCTGATTAATCAGGCTGTAGTACGCAATTAATTTGGTACTTTGCGGAACGTCTGAAACGTGCAGAATCGTGTAAATGTTACTTACAAGAGAACGTTGAATAAAATTACATTTGAACTTACTCTACTGGTTGTTTGTGCGGTTTGTCTTTCAGCTGCTCAAAATTTGAGAAAATATCCATAGGAAAGTATTATTTGCCAGACTTTTTAGAGAGCCAGTGGGTAACGTTATATGGTTCGGTTCGGCACCAAGGTAAAGTTAGTTTTATATTGAAAATTCGGGTCTTCGTTGATAGCTATTGCACCGAGCATGCCATGATGACAATGAAAATGGCATATTTTGAATAAGGGGAAGATGGAAAACAATCCACACTTAATTCGATTTTTTTTAAAGATTGAAATCCGAAAAATTAAATGTAACGTTACACACACAAAATATGTGATTGTTCGCTATCCTCCCCGATTCAGAATTGTATTCAACATTCTGACTTGTAAGGAACATTTACACGATTTTGCACAAATGTTTCAGGCTGTATATGCCAATTGTGTATTTAAGCCTGATTAATCAGACTAGGGCTAATACTACTAGTTAGGTACTTTTGCGCCCTAGTTTGGCTAGGCTAGCCAACAGAATATAGTGTCCCATATAGCTGACGTAAGATAGTTACGACATAGCTATTAACTAGACATTATCTAGTAGTAACGTTGGCTACGCTAGCTACCTGGTAACTAGCTAACTACGTTAACTAGGGTGTTTGTTAGCTAGCTAACTGGTTAGCCAGAAGCAGCACGCTTGGACAATTTGTTCGCGCCATAACGCGAGCGTTGCTGGGTTACTGTTCTGGGGAAGCGACGTAAAGACAAACGGGTTAGTAATTCTAAATTGTATTTATTCTCACACTCCAACAATAATTTAATTCGACTTCTGACTTAAATCAGCCTTACCAGATTCATCTTCAACATAGGGGGTTGCCATTTGAGCCATTTTGCTCAATTATCTATTTCCGTTGGCTGGTAGAAATGACAGGAAGTGATGTCTTCCGAGCTGCCCCAAAAATATACCCGAATTTTGTCCAATCGACGTAAAGTCAACATGGCGTGTGTGTGTGTGTGTGTGTGTGTGTGTGTGTGTGTGTGTGTGTGTGTGCGCGCAAGTAGAAAAAGCATGTGAATTCACCGTACTTAGAGAAACGCCAATGCCATCCCCCTCTCTTTTATGTTGATGAAACGGTCTATCACTCTGTTATACAATATATGCTTTTATTTGTTGTTGTCCTATGCTACCTGGCTAAAATGCTTGCTGTCTAGCCAAACTTTCTGTCATGGGCAACGCCAGCCAGCTCGTTAACATAAGTCTTCTACATATTGATGGCAATACGGAGAATTCACAACGCTGCCGGCCCAGACGACATCCCAAGCTGTGTTGTCAGAGCATTGCACACTGCCCTATCCCATATGGACAAGAGGAATACATATGTAAGAATTAATGAACTACAGCACAGCCTTCAACACCATAGTGCCATCCAAGCTCATCACTAAGCTCTGGGCCCTGGGTCTGAACCCCACCCTGTGCAACTGGGTCCTGGACTTCCTGACGGGCCCAAGTGGTGAAAGTGGGCAACAACCCCTGATACCTAACACTCAACACCTGATACTCAACACAGGGCCCCACAATGGTGCATGCTCAGCCCCCTCCTGTACTCCCTGTTCACCCATGACTGTGTGGCCATGCACGTCTCCAACTCAATCATCAAGTTTGCAGACGACACAACAGTGCCTGATTACCAACAATGACAAGACAGCCTACAGGGAGGAGGTGAGGGCCCTGGCGGAGTGGTGCCAGGTAAATAACCTCTCCCTCATCGTCAAGAAAATTAAAGAGCTGATCGTGGACTTCAGGAGGCAGCAGAGAGAACACATCCCAATCCACATCAACGGGCCGCAGCGGAAAGGATGAAAAGCTTCAAGCTCATTGGCATGCACATCACTGACCATCTGAAATGGTCCATCCACTCAGACAATGTGGTGAAGAAGGCGCAACAGTGACTTTTCAACCTCAGGAGGCTGAAGAAATTTGTCTTGGCCCCTAAGACCCTCACAAACTTCTACAGATGCACCATTGAGAGCATCCTGTCGGGATGTATCACCGCATGCTATGGCAATTGCACCATCCACAACTGCAGGGCTCTCCAGAGGGTGGTACAGTCAGCCCAACGCTTTACCAGGAGCCTGCCTTCCAGGTCATCTACAGCACACAGTGTCACAGGAAGGCCAAGAAGAGTATCAAGGACCTCAGAGTCATGGTCTGTTCAACCTGCTACCATCTAGAAGGCGCACCAAAGCTGGGACAGAGAGACTGAAAAACAGCTTCTATCTCCAGACCATCAGACTGTTAAATAGTCACCACTATCCCGCCTCTGCCCAGTACCCTGTCATGAACTTAGTTACTGTTACTAACCGGCTACCACCCGGTACTCTACCCTGCACCTTAGAGACTGCTGACCTATGTACATATTCATTGAACACTGGTCACTTTAATAGTGTTTACATATTGTTTTACCCTCTTCATATGTATATACTATATTCTAATAAAGGCTCATCCTGTTTAACTACTGCTGTACACACCGTTTCTATTCATATACTGTCCATTATGTCTATACACACCATCATATACATATACGTATATTAATATTCTGAACTCTGACATTGCTCATTCTGATATTTCTTAATTACTTTCTTAAAATTTTGGGGATTAGTGTGTGAATCTCACCGGAGAAATCATCAGAGCAAATGAAACACCGCCCCCCTGTCTCAGTATGTGTAGCCCATGTATCTGATGCTGTCTGGACAAAATTAATATGGCATGTTGTCGCCGTAGCATTTGATTGATTGATGGCCTCCCTTGTTTTTTATAAAATAATTAGTCAATCAGCTTTGAGTTGAGAGAAACTGTGGGTAGTCCTGGCACAGCAAAACTATCCCGCAAGGGAGGCCAGGGATGCGTACAGTATGTTCTTACGTTCTGGAACCTTCAATTGCATGGAAACGGTACTGGGGGGTTGGGTTATGGGTTGGGGTGTCACACCCTGACCATAGTTTGCTTTGTATGTTTCTATGTTTTGGTTGGTCAGGGTGTGATCTGAGTGGGCATTCTATGTTGGATGTCTTGTTTGTCTATTTCTATGTCTGGCCTGATATGGTTCTCAATCAGAGGCAGGTGTTAGTCATTGTCTCTGATTGGGAACCATATTTAGGTAGCCTGGGTTTCACTGTGTGTTTGTGGGTGATTGTTCCTGTCTCTGTACCAGATAGGACTGTTTAGGTTTTCGCACATTTATTGTTTTGTTAGTTATTTCATGTCTAGTTCCTTTTATTAAAGAACATGAATAACCACCACGCTGCATTTTGGTCTGCTTCTCCTTCACCAGAGGAAAACCCTTACAGAATCACCCACCACAACAGGACCAAGCGGCGTGGTAACGGGCAGCAGCAGGAGCAGCGTAAAAAGGACTTCTGGACTTGGGAAGAAATCCTCGACGGGAGAGGACCCTGGGCTAAACCAGGGGAGTGTAGCCGCCCCAAGGTGCAGCTCAAAGAGGAATGGACATGGGAACAGAATCTGGACTACACAACTTGGAAGGAGATAGACAGGTGGGCGGTCGACCCAGGGAGAGTGCCGATGCCCGCCTGGGATTCGATGGAGCAGTGTGCGGAAGGTTACGGGAGAATGAGGTTGGCGAAGCAAGCACGGCGGCGCGGAAGGAAGCCCCAAAAATTTCTTGGGGGGTGGCTCACAGGGAGTATGGCGACGCTAGGTAGGAGACCTACGCCAACTTCCTGTGGTTACCGGGGGGCTAGAGAGACCGGGCAGGCACAGTGTTATGCTGTGGTGTGCACGGTGTCCCCAGTGCGGGTGCATAGCCCAGTGCGGGTGCATAGCCCAGTGCGGTATATTCCAGCTCCGCGTATCGGCCGGGCTAGATTGAGCGTCGAGCCAAATGCCATGAAGCCGGCTCTACGCATCTGGTCCCCAGTGCGTCTCCTTGGGCCGGCTTACATGGCACCAGCCTTGCGCACTGTGTCCCCGGTTCGCCTGCATAGCCCAGTCCGGACTATTCCACCTTGCCGCACTGGCAGAGCGACCGGGAGTATTCAACCAGGTAAGGTTGGGCAGGCTCGGTGCTCAAGAGCTCGAGTGCGCCTGCACGGTCTACCCAGTACCACCTCCACGCATCAGCCCTCCGGTGGCAGCTCCCCGCACCAGGCTTCCTGTGCGTGTCCTCGGCCCAGTACCACCAGTGCCAGCACCACACATCAGGCCTACAGTGCGCCTCGCCTCTCCAGCGCTGCCAGAGCCTTCCTCCTCTCCTGTGCTGCCGGAGTCTCCGCCTGTTTAGCGCTGCCAGAGCCTTCCTCCTCTACAGGGCTGCTGGAGTCTCCTGCCTGTTCAGCGCAGCCAGAGCTGCCAGTCTGCATGGAGCAGCCAGATCTGCCAGTCTGCATGGAGCAGCCAGATCTGCCAGTCTGCATGGAGCAGCCAGAGCTGCCAGTGTGCATGGAGCAGCCAGAGCTGCCAGTCTGCATGGAGCAGCCAGAGCTGCCAGTCTGCATGGAGCAGCCAGAGCTGTCAGTCTGCATGGAGCAGCCAGAGCTGCCAGTCTGCAAGGAGCTGCCAGTCTGCAAGAAGCTGCCAGTCTGCAAGGAGCTGCCAGTCTGCAAGGAGCTGCCAGAGCTGCCAGTCTGCATGGAGCAGCCAGAGCCGCCAGTCAGCATGGAGCAGCCAGAGCCGCCAGTCAGCATGGAGCAGCCAGAGCCGCCAGTCAGCATGGAGCAGCCAGAGCCGCCAGTCAGCATGGAGCAGCCAGAGCCGCCAGTCAGCATGGAGCAGCCAGAGCCGCCAGTCAGCATGGAGCAGCCAGAGCCGCCAGTCAGCATGGAGCAGCCAGAGCCGCCAGTCCGCATGGAGCAGCCAGAGCCGCCAGTCAGCATGGAGCAGCCAGAGCCGCCAGTCAGCATGGAGCAGCCAGAGCCGTCAGTCTGCCAGGATCCGCCAGTCAGCCAGACTCTTCCAGATCCGCCAGTCTGACTGACTCTTCCAGATCCGCCAGTCAGCCAGACTCTTCCAGATCCGCCAGTCAGCCAGGATCTTCCAGATCCGCCAGTGAGCCAGGATCCGCCAGTCAGCCAGACTCTTCCAGATCCGCTAGTCAGCCAGGATCTGCCAGAACCGCCAGTTAGCCAGACTCTTCCAGATCCGACAGTCAGCCAGGATCTGCCAGAACCGCCAGCCAGCCAGGATCTGCCAGAGCCTTCCTCCTCGCCTGTGCTGCCGGAGTCTCCCGCCTGTCCGGCGCTGCTGCCGGAGTCTGAAGAGCCCCTCTGTCCCGAGCTGCCCCTCTGTCCCGAGCTGCCCCTCAGTCCAGTGTCACTAAGTAGGGTCGCCGTGGCTAGGAGGCCACGGAAGCGGACAAGGTGGGAGACTAAGACTACGGTGAAGTGGGGGCCACGTCCACCCAGACCCTCCCCGATAGGTTCAGGTTTTGCGGCCGGAGTCCGCACCTTGGGGGGGGGGGGGACTGTCACACCCTGACCATAGTTTGCTTTGTATGTTTCTATGTTTAGGTTGGACAGGGTGTGATCTGAGTGGGCATTCTATGTTGGATATCTTGTTTGTCTATTTCTATGTCTGGCCTGATATGGTTCTCAATCAGAGGCAGGTGTTAGTCATTGTCTTTGATTGGGAACCATATTTAGGTAGCCTGGGTTTCAGCCTGTTGTGTTTGTGGGTGATTGTTCCTGTCTCTGTGTCTGCACCAGATAGGACTGTTTAGGTTTTCACACATTTATTGTTTTGTTAGTTATTTCATGTCTAGTTCCTTTTATTAAAGAACATGAATAACCACCACACTGCATTTTGGTCCGCTTCTCCTTCACCAGAGGAAAACCCTTACATGGGGAGTGCTGTCAGCAAAGGCACTGCCCTATAAATATGTCACTGATTGCTTCAAGCCACACCACACCACACCCACCAAATGGGAGCAAATGTACCTAAAAGTCTGTTCAAGAACATTTTGAGGAAATGTGTCGTTCAGTACAAACCGTTCTGCAACTCAACACACCTCAGGTTGGATCCGGGAGCTGGATGACCCGGTTTGGGGGCAATGGGGGCCAGCAAGGAGGTCGCAGGGAGGGCTGAGATTTGATGCGGTGAGAATATCCTGAAGGGGACAAGGGACATCTTTCTGAATGTGGCAGTGGCAGCTTGGACACAGAGAGGGTTGAGATGGAATTTCTCTACAGGAGTGCAACAGATGATGGGGTTCAGATGATGGAGGGAGAGTGTGTAGTCTGTGGGTGTGTTGCCCGTGCCCGTGGTGAGCAGAGTTTGCACATTTGAGAACATTCCGTTGGTCCTAAAAGGATAACTCACCCAAGGGCATTGGGCGATGCATAATGAGTGTGCCCTTTTATTGTTGTTTATTTTTTTTAAATGTACAGTATCAGTCAAAAGTTTGGACACATCTACTCATTCAAGGGTTTTTCTTTATTTTTACAATTTTCTACATTTTAGAATAATAGTGAAGGCATCAAAACTATGAAATAACACATGTTTAATCATGTAGTAACCAAAAAAAAGTGTTAAACAAATCTGAATATATCTTAGATTCTTCAAAGTAGCCACCCTTTGCCTTGACAGCTTTCCACACTCTTGGCATTCTCTCAACCAGCTTCACCTGGAATGCTTTTCCAACAGTCTTGAAGGAGTTTCCACATATGCTGAGTGTTTCCTTCACTCTGCAGTCCAACCCAAACCATCTCAATTCCAATCAAATCAAACTTTATTTGTCACATGCACAACAAGTATAGACTTTACCATGAAATGCTTATTTACAAGCCCTTAACCAACAGTGCAGTTCAAGAAATTTCAAGAAAATATTTACCAAGTAGACTAAAATAAAAAAATAACACAATAGGAATAACATTAACGAGACTATATACAGGGTCAGTGTGCGGGGATACAGGTTAGTTGAGGTAATTTGTACATGTAGTTGGGGGTGAAGTGACTATGTATAGATAATAAACAGTGAGTAGCAGCAGTGTACAAAAGGGGGGGGTCAATGTAAATTGTCCAGTGGAAATTTTATTAATTGTTCAGCAGTCTTATGGCTTGGGGGTAGACGCTGTTGAGGAGCCTTTTGGTACTAGACTTGGAGCTCCAGTACTGCTTGCCGTGCGGTAGCAGAGAAAACAGTCTATAACTTGGGTGACTGGAGTCTCTGACAATTTTGTGGGCTTTCCTATGACACCCCCTATTATAAAGGTCCTGGATGGCAGGAAGCTTGGCCCCAGTGATGTACTGGGCCGTTTGCACTACCCTCTGTAGTGCCTTACAGTCAGATGCCGAGCAGTTGCCATACCAGGCGGTGATTCAACCGGTCAGGATGCTCTCAATGGTGCAGCTGTAGACCCTTTTGAGGATCTGGGGTCCCATGCCAAATCTTTTCAGTCTCCTGGGGGGGAAAAGGTTTTGTCAGGCCCTCTTTACGACTGTCTTGGTATGTTTGGACCATGATAGTACGTTGGTGATGTGGACACCAAGGAACTTGAAACTCTCGACCTGCTCCACTACAGCCCCGTCGATGTTAACAGGGGCTTGTTCGGCCCGCTTTTTTCTGCATTCCACGATCAGCTCCTTTGTCTTGCTCACATTGAGGGAGAGGTTGTTGTCCTGGCACCACACTGCAAGTTCTCTGACCTTCTCCCTATAGGCCGTCTCCTCGTTGTCGCTGATCAGGCCTACCACTGTTGTGTCGTCAGCAAACTTAATGATGGTGTTGGAGTCATGTTTGGCCACTCAGTTGTGGGTGAACAGGGAATATAGGAGGGGACTAAGTATACACCCCTGAGGGGCCACAGTGTTAAGGATCAGCATGGCAGACGTGTTGTTGCCTACTCTTATCACCTGGGGGTGGCCCGTCAGGAAGTCCAGGATCCAGTTGCAGGGGGAGGTGTTTAGTCCCAGAGTCCTTAGCTTAGTAATGAGCTTTGTGGGCACTATGGTGTTGAACGCTGAGCTGTAGTCTATGAACAGCATTCTCACAAAAGGTGTCCCTTTTGTCCAGGTAAGAAAGGGCAGTGTGGAGTGCGATTGAAATTGCGTCATCTGTGGCTCTGGTAGGTCTAGGGTGTCCGGGAGGATGCTGTTGATGTGAGCCATGACCAGCCTTTCAAAGCACTTCATGGCTACCGACGTGAGTGCCACGGGGCAGTAATCATTTAGGCAGGTTACCTTTGCTTCCTTGGGCACAGGGAGTATGGTGGTCTGCTTGAAACATGTAGGTATCACAGACTCGGTCAGGGAGAGGTTGAAAATGTCAGTGAAGACACTTGACAGTTGGTCCGCCAATGCTTTGAGTACATGTCCTGGTAATCTGTCTGTCCCTGCGGCTTTGTGAATGTTGATCTGTTTAAAGGTTTTGTTCACATCGGCTACCGAGAGCGTGATCACACAGTCATCCAGAGCAACTGGTGTTCTCATGCATGCTTTAGTGTTGCTTGCCTCGAAGCATGCATAAAAGGCATTTAGCTCGTGTTGTAAGCTCGTGTCACTGGGCAGCTTGCGTCTGTGTTTCCCTTTGTAGTCTGTAAAAGTTTTCAAGCCCTGCCACATCCTGTCACGTTCGTCATAACGATGAGACCAAGTTGCAGCGTGAGATGAATACATTCTTCTTTCTTAAAACAAAGAACACTAAACAAACTAACAAAACGAACATGAAGCTATAAACACGAGTGCTGACATGCGACTACACATAGACAATTACCCACAAAACCAAAATGGCAACCTAAATAGGATCCCCAATCAGAGACAACGATAAACAGCTGCCTCTGATTGGGAACCAATTCAGGCCACCATAGACCTACATTTACCTAGACAAACCAAAACCCCATAGATATACAAAAATCCCTAGACAAGACAAAAACAAACATACCACCCTCGTAACACCCTGACCAAAATAATAAAGAAAACAAAGATAACTAAAGTTATCTAAAGTCAGGGCATGACACAGCCGACAAGCATCAGAGCCGGTGTAGTAGGATTCAATCTTAATCCTGTATTGACGCTTTGCTTGTTTGATAGTTCGTCTGAGGGCATAACAGGATTTCTTATATTTCTTTTTGATACTGTCGCAGAAGCTAACTAAAAAGCAGCATTCCCCAAGTGAGGATGGCTTTCACTTCAGCAGTAATAAATTCATGAACTTCTTTGAGGAAAAGATCATGATTATTAGAAAGCAAATTACGGACTCCTCTTTAAATCTGTGTATTCCTTCAAAGCTCAGTTGTCCTGAGTCTGCACAACTCTGCCAGGACCTAGGATCATGAGAGACACTCAAGTGTTTTAGTACTATATCTCTTGACACAATGATGAAAATAACCATGGCCTCTAAAACTTCAAGCTGCATACTGGACCCTATTCCAACTAAACTACTGAAAGAGCTGCTTCCTGTGCTTGGCCCTCCTATGTTGAACATAATAAACGGCTCTCTATCCACCGGATGTGTACCAAACTCACTAAAAGTGGCAGTAATAAAGCCTCTCTTGAAAAAGCCAAACCTTGACCCAGAAAATATAAAAAACTATTGGCCTATATCGAATCTTCCATTCCTCTCAAATTTCTTTGAGAAGGCTGCAGCGCAGCAACTCACTGCCTTCCTGAATCAAATCAAATTACATTTATTTATATAGCCCTTCGTACATAATCTGATATCTCAAAGTGCTGTACAGAAGCCCAGCCTAAAACCCCAAACAGCAAGCAATGCAGGCGTAGAAGCACGGTGGCTAGGAAAAACTCCCGAGAAAGGCCAAAACCTAGGAAGAAACCTAGAGAGGAACCAGGCTATGTGGGGTGGCCTGTCCTCTTCTGGCTGTGCCGGGTGGAGATTATAACAGAACATGGCCAAGATGTTCAAATGTTCATAAATGACCATAAAAGACAAACAATGTATACGAAATGCTTCAGTCTGGTTTTAGACCGCATCATAGCACTGACACTGTAGTTGGTAAATTACCTTTTCATGGCATCAGACGAGGCTTTGCATCTGTCCTCGTGCTCCTAGACCTTGTGCTGCTTTTGATACCATTGATCACCATATTCTTTTGGAGATATTGGAAACCCAAATTGGTCTACACGGACAAGTTCTGGCCTGGTTTAGATCTTGTCTGTCGGAAAGATATCAGTTTGTCTCTGTGAATGCTTTGTCCTCTGACAAATCAACTGTAAATGTCGGTGTTCCTCAAGGTTCCGTTTTAGGACCATTATTGTTTTCACTATATATTTGACCTCTTGGGGATGTCATTCGAAAACAAAATGTTAACTTTCACTGCTATGCGGATGACACACAGCTGTACATTTCAATGAAACATGGTGAAGTCCCAAAATTGCCCTTGCTAGAAGACGGTGTTTCAGACATAAGGATGGCTGCAAAACTTTCTACTTTTAAACTTGGACAAAACAGAGATGCTTGTTCTAGGTCCCAAGAAACAACGATCTTCTGTTGAATCTGACAATTAATCTTAATGGTTGTACACTCGTCTCAAATAAAACTGTGAAGGACCTCGGCGTTACTCTGGACCCTGATCTCTCTTCTGACGAACATATCAAGACTGTTTCAAGGACAGCTTTTTTCCATCTACGTAGCATTGCAAAAATCAGAAACTTTCTGTCCAAAAATGATGCAGAAAATTTAATCCATGCTTTTGTTACTTCTAGGTTAGACTACTGCAATGCTCTACTTTCTGGCTACCCGGATAAAGCACTAAATATACTTCAGTTAGTGCTAAATACGGCTGCTAGAATCCTGACTAGAACCAAAGAATGTGATCATATTTCTCCAGCACTAGCCTCCCACACTGGCTTCCTGTCAAGGCAAGGGCTGATTTCAAGGTTTTACTGCTAACCTACAAAGCATTACATGGGCTTGCTCCAACCTCTCTCTCTGATTTGGTCCTATCGTACATACCTACACGTATGCTACAGTCACAAGACACAGGCCTCCTAATTGTCCCTAGAATTTCAAACAGGTGGAGGCAGGGCTTTCTCCTATAGAGCTTAATTTTTATGGAATGGTCTGCCTACCCATGTGAGAGACGCAAACTCGGTCTCAACCTTTAAATCTTTACTGAAGACTCGTCTCTCCAGTGGGTCATATGATTGAGTGTAGTCTGGCCCAGGAGTGTGAAGGTGAACGGAAAGGCTCTGGAGCAACGAACCACCCTTGCTGTCTCTGCCTGGCTGGTTCCCCTCTTTCCACTGGGATTCTCTGCCTCTAACCCTATTACAGGGGCTGAGTCACTGTCTTACTGGTGCTCTTTCATGCTGTCCCTAGGAGAGGTGCGTCACTTGAGTGGGTTGAGTCACTGATGTGATCTTCCTGTCTGGGTTGGCGCCCCCCCTTGGGTTGTGCCGTGGTGGAGATATTTGTGGGCTATACTCATCCTTGTCTCAGGATGGTAAGCCTTGTCTCAGGATGGTAAGTTGGTGGTTGAAGATATCCCTCTAGTGGTGTGGGGGCTGTGCTTTGGCAAAGTGGGTGGGGTTATATCCTTCCTGTTTAGCCCTGTCCGGGGGTATCATTGGATGGGGCCACAGTGTCTCCTGACCCCTCCTGTCTCAGCCTCCAGTATTTATGCTGCAGTAGTTTATGTGTCGTGGGGCTAGGGTCAGTTTGTTATATCTGGAGTGCTTCTCCTGTCTTATCTGGTGTCCTGTGTAAATTTAAGTATGCTCTCTCTAATTCTCTCTTTCTCTCTTTCTTTCTCTCTCTCGGGGGACCTGAGCCCTAGGACCATGCCTCAGGACTACTTGGCATGATGACTCCTTGCTGTCCCCAGTCCACCTGGCCGTGCTGCTGCTCCAGTTTCAACTGTTCTGCCTGTGATTATTATTATTTGATCATGACCATTTATGAACATTTGAACATCTTGGCCATGTTCTGTTATAATCTCCACCCGGCACAGCCAGAAGAGGACAGGCCACCCCACATAGCCTGGACTATATATATATATATATAAAGGACTATATATATATAAAGGACTATATATATATATATATATATATATATATATATATATATATATATATATATATATATATATATATATATACAGTGCCTTGCGAAAGTATTCGGCCCCCTTGAACTTTGCGACCTTTTGCCACATTTCAGGCTTCAAACATAAAGATATAAAACTGTATTTTTTTGTGAAGATTCAACAACAAGTGGGACACAATCATGAAGTGGAACGACATTTATTGGATATTTCAAACTTTTCAACAAATCAAGAACTGAAAAATTGGGCGTGATATGATATGCTTTCGGATTAGTCTCCCGCTTCTTGAAAGTGGCAGCTCTAGCCTTTAGCGCAATGCCGATGTTGCCTGTAATCCACGGCTTCTGGTTGGGATATGTACGTAGAGTCACTGTGGGGACGACGTTGTCAGTGCACTTATTGATGAAGCCAATGACTGAGGCGCTGTACTCCTCAATGCCATTGGATGAATCCCTGAACATATTCCAGTCTGTGCTAGCAAAACTGTGCTGTAGTGTAGCATCCACATCATCTGACCACTTCCGTATTGAGCGAGTCACTGGTACTTCATGCTTTAGTTTTTGCTTGTAAGCACGAATCAGGAGGACATAATTATGGTCAGATTTGCCAAATGGAGGGTGGGGGTAGAACTTTGTATGCATCTCTGTGTGTGGAGTAAAGGTGGTCTAGGATTTATTTATCTGGTTGCACGTGTGACATGCTGGTAAAAATGTGGTAAAACTGATTTAAGTTTGCCTGCATTAAAGTCCCCGCCACTAGGAGCACCGCTTCTGGGTGAGCATTTTCTTCTTTGTTTATGGCCTTATAGAGTTGGTTGAGATCAGTCTTAGAGCCAGCTTCATTCTGTGGTGGTAAATAGATGGCTACAAATAATATAGATGAGAACTCTCTTGGTAGATAGTGTGGTCTACAGCTTATCATAAGGTACTCTACCTCAGGCGAGCAACACCTCGAACCCTCTTTAATATTAGACATTGCACACCAGCTGTTACTGACAAATAGACACACACCCTCACCCCTGGTCCTACCAGAGGTAGCATCTCTGTTCTGCCGATGCATGGAAAATACCGCTAGCTCTATATTGTCCATATCGTCGTTCAGCCATGTCTCGGTGAAACACAAGATAGTACCATTTTTAATGTCCCGTTGGTAGGATAATCTTAATGGTAGGTCATTAATTTTATTTTCCAATGATTACATGTTAGCAAGAAGAACGGATGGCAGTGGGAGTTTACTCGGATTTTCAGAAGGCTGCCCGATCTACGGCCCCTTTTCATGCGTCTTTTCAACACCAAAAGGTGGGGGTCTGGGCCTTTTCCAGTGAAAGCAGGATGTCCTTCTAGTTGGACTCATTAAAGGAAAAAGTTTCTTCCAGTCCGCCGTGAGTAATCTTTCTGAGGTCCAGAAGTTATTTTTGGTCATAAGAGATGGTAGCAGCAACATTATGTACACAATAAGTAAAAAAAATAAGTTACACAAAATGCTAAAAAAACTAACAAAATAGCACAATTGGTTGGGAGAATGTACAGTTTACATACACCTTAGCCAAATACATTTAAACTCAGTTTTTCACATTTCCTGACATTTAATCCTAGTAAAAATTCCAGGTAAAAATTCAAATCACCACTTTATTTCAAAAATTTGAAATGTCAGAATAATAGTAGAGAGAATGATTTATTTCAGCTTTTATTTCTTTCATCACATTCCCAGTGGGTCAGAAGTTTATATACACTCAATTAGTATTTGGTAGCATTGCCTTTAAAATTTTTTGGGATAATCTTCCACAAGCTCCCCACAATAAGTTGGGTGAATTTTGGCCCATTCCTCCTGACAGAGCTGGTGTAACTGAGTCAGGTTTGTAGGTCTCCTTGCTCGCACACACTTTTTCAGTTCTGCCTACACATTTTTTATAGGATGAGGTCAGGGCTTTGTGATGGCCACTGCAATACCTTGACTTTGTTGTACTTAAGCCATTTTGCCACAACTTTGGAAGTATGCTTGGGGTCATTGTCCATTTGCGACAAAGCTTTAACTTCCTGACTGATGTTTTGCGACGTTGCTTGTATATATCCACATAATTTTCCTTCGTCATGATTTAATCTATTTTGTGAAGTGCACCAGTCCCTCCTGTAGCAAAGCACCCCACAACATGATGCTCCCACCTGTCACGCCCTGGTCTTAGTATTTTGTGTTTTCTTCATTTATTTGGTCAGGCCAGGGTGTGGCATGGGTTTTTGTATGTGGTATGTTTTGTATTGTTTTTTCACATGTATTGGGATGGTAGCTTAGTGGGGTGTTCTAGGTGAATCTATGGCTGTCTGAAGTGGTTCTCAATCAGAGGCAGGTGTTTATCGTTGTCTCTGATTGGGAACCATATTTAGGCAGCCATATTCTTTGAGTGTTTGTTGGGTGATTGTCCTTATGTCCTTTTGTTCCTGTTCTGTGTTAGTTTACACCAGTATAGGCTGTTTCGGTTTTCGTTACGTTTGTTGTTTTTTGATTTGTGTTTACATTTGTTTATTAAACATGGATCGCAATCTACACGCCGCATTTTGGTCCGACTCTCCATCACCTATAGAAAGCCGTAACAGAATCACCCAACACAACAGGACCAAGCGGCGTGACAACAGGCAGCAGCAGCAGGAGATACGAAATAAGGATTTCTGGACTTGGGAGGAAATCCTAGACGGAGAAGGACCCTGGGCACAGCCTGGAGAGTATCGCCGCCCCAAGGAAGAACTGGAGGCGGAGAAAGCAGCCGGGCTAGAGTGAGCGTCGAGCCAAATGCCATGAAGCCGGCTCTACGCATCTGGTCCCCAGTGCGTCTCCTTGGGCCGGCTTACATGACACCAGCCTGGCGCACGGTGTCCCCGGTTCGCCTGCATAGCCCAGTGCGGGCTATTCCACCTCGCCGTACTGGCAGAGCGAGGGCCGGGAGTATTCAACCAGGTAAGGTTGGGCAGGCTCGGTGCTCAAGAGCTCCAGTGTGCCTGCACGGTCCGGTCTACCCAGTTCCACCTCCACGCACCAGCCCTCCGGTGGCAGCTCCCCGCACCAGGCTTCCTGTGCGTGTCCTAGGCCCAGTACCACCAGTGCCAGCACCACGCATCAGGCCTACAGTGCGCCTCGCCTCTCCAGCGCTGCCAGAGCCTTCCTCCTCTCCTGCGCTGCCGGAGTCTCCCGCCTGTTTAGCGCTGCCTGAGCCTTCCTTCTCTACAGCGCTGCTGGAGTCTCCTGCCTGTTCAACGCAGCCAGAGCTGCCAGCCTGCATGGAGCAGCCAGAGCTGCCAGCCTGCATGGAGCAGCCAGAGCTGCCAGCCTGCATGGAGCAGCCAGAGCTGCCAGCCTGCATGGAGCAGCCAGAGCTGCCAGCCTGCATGGAGCAGCCAGAGCTGACAGCCTGCATGGAGCAGCCAGAGCTGCCAGCCTGCATGGAGCAGCTAGAGCTGCCAGTCTGCATGGAGCTGCCAGTCTGCATGGAGCTGCCAGTCTGCATGGAGCTGCCAGTCTGCATGGAGCTGCCAGTCTGCATGGAGCTGCCAGTCTGCATGGAGCTGCCAGTCTGCAAGGAGCTGCCAGTCTGCAAGGAGCTGCCAGTCTGCAAGAAGCCACCAGAGCCGCCAGTCAGCATGGAGCAGCCAGAGCCGCCAGTCAGCATGGAGCAGCCAGAGCCGCCAGTCAGCATGGAGCAGCCAGAGCCGCCAGTCAGCATGGAGCAGCCAGAGCCGCCAGTCAGCATGGAGCAGCCAGAGCCGCCAGTCAGCATGGAGCAGCCAGAGCCGTCAGTCAGACTCTTCCAGATCCGCCAGTCAGCCAGACCCGCCAGTCAGCCAGACTCTTCCAGACCCGCCAGTCAGCCAGACTCTTCCAGATCCGCCAGTCAGCCAGACTCTGCCAGGACCGCCAGCCAGCCAGGATCTGCCAGAGTTAACTACCTGCCTGAGCTGCCCCTCAGTCCCGAGCTGCCCCTCAGTCCCGAGCTGCCCCTCAGTCCCAGGCTGCCCCTCAGTCCCGAGCTGCCCCTCAGTCCAGTGAGGTCCTGGGGGAGGACTACTAGGCCAAGGTCGGCGGCGAGGGTCGCCTATCTAAGGACGAGAGGAAAATGGACTAAGACTTTGTCAGGTTCTGTCACGTCCTGGTCTTAGTATTTTGTGTTTTCTTCATTTATTTGGTCAGGCCAGGGTGTGGCATGGGTTTTTGTATGTGGTATGTTTTGTATTGTTTTTTCACATGTATTGGGATGGTAGCTTAGTGGGGTGTTCTAGGTGAATCTATGGCTGTCTGAAGTGGTTCTCAATCAGAGGCAGATGTTTATCGTTGTCTCTGATTGGGAACCATATTTAGGCAGCCATATTCTTTGAGTGTTTGTTGGGTGATTGTCCTTATGTTCCTGTTCTGTGTTAGTTTACACCAGTATAGGCTGTTTCGGTTTTCGTTACGTTTGTTGTTTTTTGTATTTTGATTCGTGTTTACATTTGTTTATTAAACATGGATCGCAATCTACACGCCGCATTTTGGTCCGACTCTCCATCACCTATAGAAAGCCGTAACACCACCCCTGTGCTTCGCGGTTGGGATGGTGTTTTTCAGCTTGCAAGCCTCACCCCTTTTTCCTCCAAACATAACGAAGGTCATTATGGCCAAAAGGTTATATTTTTGTTTCATCAGACCAGAGGACATTTGTCCAAATAGTACAATCTTTGTCCCCATGTGCAGTTGCAAACCGTAGTCTGGCTTTTTTATGGCGGTTTTGGAGCATTGGCTTCTTCCTTGCTGAGCAGCCTTTCAGGTTATGTCAATATAGGACACGTTTTTACTGTGCATATGGATACTTTTGTACCTGTTTCCTCCAGCATCTTCACAAGGTCCTTTGCTGTTGTTCTGGGATTGATTTACACTTTTTGCACCAAAGTATGTTCTTCTCTAGGAGACAGAGCACATCTCCTTCCTGAGCGATATGACGCTGCATGGTCCCATGGTGTTTATACTTGCGTACTATTGTTTGTACAGATGAACGTGGTACCTCCAGGCATTTGGAAATTGCTCCCAAGAATGAACCAGACTTGTGGAGGTTACAATTTTTTTTAACTTTTTGGTTGATTTTAGATTTTCGCATGATGTCTAGCAAAGAGGCACTGAGTTTGAAGGTAGTCCTTCAAATACATCCACACGTACACCTCCAATTGACTCAATTGATGTCAATTAGCCTATCAGAAGCTTCTAAAGCCTGACATAATTTTCTGGAATTTTGTAAGCTGTTTAAAGGCACAGTCAACTTAGTGTATGTAAACTTCTGATTTTGATACAGTGAATTATAAGTGAAATAATCTGTCTGTAAACAATTGTTGGAAAAATTACTTGTGTCATGCACAAAGTAGATGTCCTAACTGACTTGCCAAAACTATAGTTTGTAACAAGAAATGTGTGGAGTGGTTGAAAAACTAGTTTTAATGACTCCAACCTAAGTGCATGTAAACTTCCGACTTCAACTGTAAAACGTCCGCCATGTTCTTCGGAGCCATCTGTGTTAAGTTTGGGTGATTGTGGAGGCCAGGTCATCTGATGCAGCACTCCATCACTCTCCTTCTTGGTCAAATTGCCTTTACACAGCCTGGTGGTGTGTTAGGTCATTGTTTTGTTTAAAAACAACTGATAGTCCCACTAAGTGCAAGCCAGATGGGATAGCGTATCGCTGCAGAATTCTGTGGTAGCCATGCTGGTTAAGTGTGCCTTGAATTCTAAATAAATCACTGACAGTGTCCCCAGCAAAGCACCATCACACCACCACCTCCATGCTTCACAGTGGGAACTACACATGCAGGGATCATCCGTTCACCTACTCTCATAAAGACAGCGGTTGGAACCAAAAATCTAAAATTTGAACTCATCAGACCAAAGTACAGATTTCCACCGGTCTAATGTCCATTGCTTGTGTTTCTTGGCCCAAGCAAGTCTCTTCTTCTTGTTGGTATCCTTTAGTAGTGGTTTCTTTGCAGCATTTCGACCATGAAGGCCTGATTGAAGCAGTCTCCTCTGAACAGTTGATGTTGAGATGTGTCTGTAACATGAACTCTGTGAAGCATTTATTTGGGCTACAATTTCTGAGGCTGGTATCTCTAATGAACTTATCCTCTGCAGCAGAGGTAACTCTGGGTCTTCCTTTCCCGTGGTGGTCCTCATGAGAGCCAGTTTCATCATAGCGCTTGATGGTTTTTGTGATTTAAATTTTGTGGATTGACTGACCTTCATGTCCTAAAGCAATGATGGACTGTTGTTTCTCTTTGCTTATTTGAGCTATTCTTGCCATAAGATGGATTTTTTTTTTACCAAATAGGGCAATCTTCTGTATACCACCCCTACCTAAGGGCTCCTTAGTGGTGCAGCGGTCTAAGGCACCGCATCTCAGTGTTTGAGGTGTCACTCCAGACACCCTCTGGTTTGAATCCAGGCTGTATCACAACCGGACGTGATTGGGAGTCCCATAGGGTGGCACATAATTGTCCGGGTTTGTCGGTGTAGGCCGTCATTATAAATAAGAATTTGTTCTTAACTGACTTGCCTAGTTAAATTTAAATCAAATTTAAAAATGCATTAGGAAGGAAAGAAATTCCACAAATTAACTTTTAACAAGGCACACATTTTAATTGAAATGCATTCCAGGTGACTACCTCATGAAGCTGGTTGGGAGAATTCCAAGATTGTGCAAAGCTGTCAAGGCAAAGGGTCGCTTCTTTGAAGAATCTACAATAGAAATATATTTTGATTTGTTTAACACTTTTTTGGTTACTACATGATTCCATGTGTTATTTCATATTTTTGATGTCATCACTAGTATTCTACAATGTAGAAAATAGTACAAATAAATAAGAACCCTTTAAAGAGTAGGTGTGTCCAAACTTTTGAATGGTACTGTGGCCCAGTATTTGGGTATGTTCCAGATAATCTGCATAGAGTCTATCAGATCTTTACAATGCCTGGAGAATATCAGGCACCACATCAATGTCAAGATCCTGTAACACTGTGTATGTATTTTAGGTAATTAGAAACCCACCGTGCAAATAGACATGACATGCCACTGCAGCCAGGATTGAGCCCACATAACTAGCTCTCCCTCTGCCGTCATCTTTTTTACAATCCTATAATTTGCACAGCGCTCCATGATCCCTGTTCAGAATATCAATGGCTCATAAAAGTTATAATACAGTCAAGACTACCCCTTGAAATGATCAAGAGTATGTGTTAATAATTCCAATTTACATAAATTCACGCCTCTATGAACTCATTCGCGTTGTCCAAAGGTTATTTTGGCATGCGTGGCGTGCATGACCGATTTCAGTCTGTTCGGAAGTGACGACGTGGATAGATTTGTGACTAAGCCTGAGGGCAAAAATATTGGAGACCATAGACGACTGGTAACGTTGCGGAGAAAGACACCCAGGTAAGCGCTGAATCACTCAAAAATACAAGTTTGATATAGCTAGCTAACTACATGGCTAGAAATCTTAGTAAGTTAGTAAACAGACCCAGTTAGCTAGTTTGCTGTGTGCCACAAACTGGAGAGACAAGAGCGTTAGCTAGCTAACGTTAGCTAGCATTGTCAATTGAACTAGCGGCTAATTAGCTGAGGTTATTAATTTAACTAGCGTAGTTGACGATTAATACTGTGATAAACTACACTGCAGTCTCAGGGGGCTGTGAAAAATATTAACGTTAGTTGGGTAACGTTAATAACACCAATAGCTTGCTAGTTACCTTCCTTGCGAACAGTTCATTGTGGATTTGGCACGTTATTTTAACAAAGCGAGAAGAGTTAACGTTAACTAGCTAGGTTAGCTTGCTAACGCGTTGGGTGGTCTCTAGCACTAGTTTGCTACATTCCATAGATTATGATGGTACCCGGCCAGTTAACGTTAGTTAGTTAAATAAATAAATGCACTAAGGCCAATGTATATAGCTAGCAACAAGCTAAGTATAAAATGGGGCAAGTTTGGCTAGCCAGGACTGGCGTTGCTAAGATACAGTCACCAACACATTGCATAAAATTTCTAGTTTGGGACTTCGCTACCTAGCTAATTGGCCAGAAATGTGTTTCTTAATTAATAACTAGAGGCAGGTAGCGAGCTAACGTTAGCTACTGGTGGTATTTTTCAGAAACTCGCACAGACGAACGCATTAGGTTGCGAAGTATTTTAAAGGGCTGGTTTACCCAAATAATGTTGCCTTATCTTTACTGAGTGGTAACGTTATATTGCCCACAAGAGACCGACTACTAATATATCCGATTTGTTCACTAGCGAAGTTAGTTGCCATGCCGTGGACGCACACAGGTGAATGTAGCAATTGTTTGAGAAGGGATTAAAAAGAAAAGCCAATGGTTTATTGTCATTACACACAAAATCGCTCTGGCTATATGTCAGTAAACGTCGGCAAAAAAGTGTAATTAAATTGTTGCCTGCAGCACAATTAGTCACCAACTATCTGGATAACATGAAAACTGCCTGTTCTGGGGTGAGTAAAATGGTCTGAGTGAGGTGTTCTCTCATTTGTGTCTGGACGTAGCTAGCAGTGTGCGCTCTGAACGCTCCAACGGCTGAAACGCTTTGATTTAACAGACAATCTGACATGGCACTGCTCTGAATTTACGAACGCCCAGAGCGCACTATGAGCACACTCGGCACTCCAGATTAAGTTTATGAACACACCCTAAATTAATTGGTCTCGTACACAAATGTGCAATTGTTATCGCAGGTACAGCGAAATTCTTGTTTCTAGCTCCAACAATGCAGTTATACAAAATACCTAGCAATACAAAACAATACACACATAATCCCAAAAGTTAAATTCAAATCAACAGCGAACGTGTGTGTGCACGACGTTCAAACGTTTGGGGTCACTTAGACGTTTCCTTGTTTTTGAAATAAAAGCAAATTTTCTGTCTATTAAAATAACATAATTGATCAGAAATACAGTCTAGACATTGTTAATGTTTTAAATGACTATTGTAGCTGGAAACTGCTGATTTGTTTATGGAATATCTACATAGACTTAGAGGCCCATTATCAGCAACCATCACACCTGTGTTCCAATGTCATGTTGTGTTGCCTAATCCAAGTTTATCATTTTAAAATGCTAATTGATCATTAGAAAGCCATTTTGCCATTATGTTAGCACAGCTGAAAACTGTTCTGATTAAAGAAGCAATAAAACTGGACTTTAGACGAGTTGAGTATCTGGAGCATCAGCATTTGTGGGTTTGATTACAGGTTCAAAATGGCCAGAAACAAATGCATTTCTTCTGAAACTTGCCAGTCTATTCTTTTTCTGACAAATGAAGGCTATTCCATGTGAGAAATTGCCAAGAAACTGAAGATCTCGTACAACGCTGTGTCGAACAGCGCAAACTTTCTCTAACCAGAATAGAAAGAGGAGTGGGAGGCCCTGGTGCACAACAGAGCAAGAGGACAAGTACATTAGTGTCTAGTTTGAGAAACAGAGGCCGCACTAATCCCCAACTGGCAGCTTAATTAAATAGTACCCGCAAAACACCAGTCTCAACGAGAGGTCGACTGATTATGATTTTTTTTTTAATAAATATATATATATATATTTATTTATTATGACAATTACAACAATACTGAATGAACACTTATTTTAACTTAATATAATACATAAATAAATCAATTTAGTCTCAAATAAATAATGAAACATGTTCAATTTGGTTTACATAATGCAAAAAAACGGAGAAGAAAGTAAAAGTGAAATATGTGCCATGTAAAAAAAGCTAACGCTTAAGTTCCTTCCTCAGAACATGAGAACATATGAAAGCTGGTGGTTCCTTGTAACATGAGTCTTCAGTATTCCCAGTTGAAGTTTTAGGTTGTAGTTAGTATAAGACTATTTCTCTCTATACCATTTGTATTTCATTAACCTTTTGGATGTTCTTATAGGCACGAACAACCTATTGGATGTTCTTATAGGCACTAAAGTATTGCCAGCTTAATCTCGGGAGTTGATATGCTTGAAGTCATAAACAGCACTGTGCTTTAAGCATTGCTAAGAGCTGCTCGCAAAACGCAGTAAAGTGCTGTTTGAATGAATGCTTACGAGCCTGCTGCTGCCTACCACCTCTGACTGCTCTATCAAATGATAGACTTAATTATAATATGATAAATACAGAAATACGAGCCTTGGGTCATTAATATGGAAACTATCATTTCGAAATCAAAAAGGTTACTCTTTCAGTGAAATACGGAACCGTTCCGAATTTTATCGAATGGGAGGCATCCATATGTCTAAATATTGCTGTTACATTGCACAACCTTCCATGTTATTTCATAATTATGTAAAATTCTGGCAAATTAATTACTGTCTTCGTTAGGAAGAAATGGTCTTCACACAGTTCGCCACGAGCCAGGTGGCCCAAACTGCTGCATATACCCTGTCTCTGCTTGCACAGAACGCAAGAGAAGTTATACAATTTCCCTAGTTAATATTTCCTGCTAACATGCATTTCTTTTAACTAAATATGCAGGGTTAAAAAAATATACCGGTGTATTGATTTTAACAAAGGCATTGATGTTTATGGTTAGGTGCATTGGTTCAACGACTGTGCTTTTTTCACGAATGCACTTGTTAAATCTGCACCCATTTGGCGAAGTAGGCTGTCATTCGATGATAAATTAACAAGCACCACATTGATTATTTGCAACGCAGGACAAGCTAGTTAAACTAGTAAAATCATCATCCATGTGTAGTTAACTAGTGATTATGTCAAGATTGATTTTTTTTTTTTAATAAGATAAGTTTAATGCTAGCTAGCAACTTAACTTGGCTCCTTGCTGCACTTGCGTAACAGGTGGGTCAGCCTGCCACGCAGTCTCCTCGTGGAGTGCAATGTAATTGGCGTCCATGCAGATTACCGATTGTTATGAAAACTTGAAATCGGTCCTAATTAATCGGCCATGCCAATCGCATAGCCTGTTGGAAGGCAACGGGTGCAGCAAATAGGCTACCAAATAGATGATTTAGTTGCGAATATCAGTGAAAGAGAGGCCCAGCCAGGCAAATAGCAATATTTCAAAATCCAATCGTGGGAATTGCTATTGCTTCAAAGAAGACAACGAAAAGACTAAACTAAAAGACATCATATTTCTCAACTTAAATGTGCTTACATTATACCATATTGTTAGCACTAGTGGAGTATTGGCCATATCCCCGGTGAGCGTGCGTATTCAGTTTTTAAGCATTGGGTCAGTGCCACCTTGAAAAAAATAAGATACTGTTCATCTCTCCAGTCAAGTGTAAAAGAATTGCATGATAAAAAAAGGCCTAATTTTTCCTGTGCAAGGAAAGAAAAAGGAATATCTGCTCTAGCCTAGGCCTACCACACCACATGCTGCATTTAAGTTTTTTTCCAGTGATTGAGTTATATTATTAGCTTAAATTATGACTATCCAATGTACCAATCACATTAGGAATAGTCAAATATCTTACATAACTCTGCAAATGTGATGACGCATGGAATGCCCCACCCGATGACTCGTACATATGGCATGCCAATCACCAACACCTGAAATTCCAAGATCGTCAGTCAAATGATAAACTACTTAATATAGAATTTAACATTTCTTCTAACTGTGAAATAAATAAGATCATACTAGTGCCAATATTGTATTGTCATCATTTCATATAATTGCCGACAGAGAATTTTCTCCCCAATGTCCACTGAGCGGAGCACCCATGCCATTCAAATATATGCAGACTTGTTAGAACTTCAGCTTTAAGCACAGGGATTTTTTCTTTCTGTGACCAAGAAAAAGGAGGTATTGTTTCATTTTGACATTTTTTTCATGAATTGTGGCGTGTGAAACCAGACATTTAAAGTCAGCTCCGATAAGAGAGTGAAAGGGGAGAGCAGACAGATGTCAGTCGGAACCTACCTAAAACCTACCTAAATTCACTCTGGATGCTGCCTTTTTGTTGTTAAAGCCTAATGAACCTAGAACTACATTGCCAATGACCAAACGAGTCGATTTAATGTAGCCTATGGATCTGCGCAAATTCAATTGTTGTATTCGGCGCATGTGACAAAATTTGATATATGATCAAATCAAATTGTCACATGCGCCGAATACAACAGGTGTAGACTTCACAGTGAAATGCTTACTTACAAGCCCTTAACCAACAATGCGGTTTTAAGAAAATACATAAAAAAAATGTAAGAGATAAGACGAACAAATAGTTAGAGCAACAATAAATAACAGCTTGCGGTAGAAGCTGTTTAGAAGCCTCTTAGACCTAGGCTTGGCTCTCCGGTACTGCTTGCTGTGCGGTAGAAGAGAGAACCGTCTATGACTAGGGTGGCTGGAGTCTTTGACATTTTTTAGGGCCTTCCTCTGACACCGTCTGGTATAGAGGTCCTGGATGGCAGGAAGATTGGCCCCGGTGATGTACTGGGCCGTACGCACTACCTTCTGTAGTGCCTTGTGGTCGGAGGCCAAGCATTTGCCATACCAGGCAGTGATGCAACACGTCAGGATGCTCTCGTTGGTGCAGCTGTAAAACCTTTTGAGAATCTGAGGACCTATGACAAATCTTTTCAGTCTCCTGAGGCGGAATAGGCTTTGTTTTTCAGTCTTCACGACTGTCTTGGTGTGCTTGGACCATGTTAGTTTGTTGGTGATGTGGACACCAAGGAACTTGAAGCTCTCAACCTGCTCCACTATAGCCCCGTCGATGAGATTGGGGGGTCGTGCTAGGTCCTCCTTTTCCTGTCGTCCACAATCACCTCCTTTGTCTTGATCAAGTTGAGGGAGAGTTTGTTGTCCTTGGACCACACGGTCAGGTTTCTGACCTCCTCCCTATAGGCTGTCTCATTGTTGTCGGTGAACAGGCTATTGTGTCATCAGCAAACTTAATGATGGTGTTTGAGTTGTGCCTAACCGTACAGTCATGAGTGAGCAGGGAGTACAGGAGGGGACTAAGCACGCACCCCTGAGGGGAGCCCGTGTTGAGGAGCAGTATGGCGAATGTGTTGTTACCTACCCTTACCACCTGTTGGCGCCTGTCAGGAAGTCCAGGATCCAGTTGCAGAGGGAGGTGTTTAGTCCCAGAGTCCTTAGCTTAGTGATGAGCTTTGAGGGCACTATGGGGTTGAACGCTGAGCTGTAGTCAATGAATAACATTCTCACATAGGTGTTCCTTTTGTCCAGGTGTGAAAGGGCAGTGTGGAGTGCAATATAGATTGCGTCATCTGTGGATCTGTTGGGGTGGTATGCAAATTGGAGTGGGTCTAGGGTTTCTGGGATAATGGTGTGGATGTGAGCCATAACCAGCCTTTCGAGGCATTTCATGGCTGCAGACTTGAGTGCTACGGGTCAATGTGCCGTGTTCACATACGATAAGAGTTATCGAAAGTTTCTCCACATACGAGCCTCCGTATTGGAATTACAAGTGGGTAACTGATAATGTTGCAGTTGCAATGCTTGTGATGTAGAATTGCAGGCGATTATGCTCCAATTTCAAGACTATTTGAAGGCATAGTTGAAAAGAAGTTAAATAACACTGAATATATATATATCACACACACACACAGGATTAATTAGAAAATAAAAGCTGTACATTTTTCAATGTGTGACAAATGAAAGGTGTGGCTTGTGTGAAGAGGGTTAAATGCGTGTGTCTCATGCCTAATGCGTGAGTTGGCAGCACTGCAAAGTAGTTTGGTTGGTTGGATCAGTGTGTCATGTCCTTTGATTACACAAACTACAAAGTGGTCCAGATTCTAAGCAAAATTATTTTCCAATGTATTTATCCATTATGGAACACACAGCCTGGTGAGTCTTTCAGGTGGTATAATCTGTCTCTGAAGTCCTAACAACTTTGATCAACACAGCTACACTTTTTATCTGAGGTTTTCTGAATCTAGGCCCTGCAGGATGCATTGTCTGTAAGATAATGACTGATTGAACTATCAGTACTGTTCACCTCACAAGACAGTGGGTTACCAACATCTTGAGTTATGATGACCCATGTCAATTCGCTTCACGCTTCAAACGGACCTCTTATTTCAGGTTCCTCCAATTTGCTAATCTCAAATTCAGTTTTTAGAATGTAGGTCAATTTATATATTTTATATTGCATGATCCTATTCAGTGGTTTGCCTAAGTCAACACATTATGTGTAACCTACTTGGGGAATCAAGCACCATCCCTCTTGATAAACACAATGCATCAATGTCTTGACTGACTTGAAACATTGTTGTGCACATGCTGGCGTCACTTGTTGACAGTGCATATGTTTGATGTGTTCAAAGGTGTGGTGGCATGCCATGCAGTAAGTGTGACGTAAAGGGATAATGAAAAGGGTGTGGGTTTGCACAGTAAGTTTCCCTTTCCATGATTGCTGGGTCAGAAAGAGAAACCTAAGTGGGAAACAGCTGGCCTATAAATGACTACAGTTTACTGAGGGTGGTGTTCAAGGTTCTCAAGGATCAAATACAATTTTATGTCTCATGCTTCGTATACAGGTATAGACTAACAGTGAAATGCTTACTTACAGGCCCTTCCCAACAATCCAAAAGAAAAGAGAAACAGTAAAAGTTATTTTTTTTCTTTTTTTTAACCTTTTATTTAACTAGGCAAGTCAGTTAAGAACAAATTCTTATTTTCAATGATGGCCTAGGAACACTGCCTTGTTCAGGGGCAGAACAACAGATTTTTGCCTTGTCAGCTCGGGGATTCGATCTTGCAACTAAAGGTCGACCGATTCATCGGAATGGCCGATTTAATTAGGGCCGATTTCAAGTTTTAATAACAATTGGAAATCTGTATTTTTTGACACCGATTGTGCCGATTTATTTGTATTTATTTTTTTACACCTTTATTTAAAGGTGTAACAGCAGTGCGCTCTTTATTTAACTAGGCTAGTCAGTTAAGAACACATTTATTATTTTCAATGGTGCCCTAGGAATGGTGGGTTAACTGCCTTGTTCAGAGGCAGAACGACAGATTTTCACCGTGTCAGCTCGGGGGACCCAATCTTGCAACCTTACAGTTTACTAGTCCTTGTGCACTCCACAACGAGACTGCCTGTTACGCGAATGCAGTAAGCCAAGGTAAGTTGCTAGCTTGCATTAAACTTATCTTATAAAAAACAATAAATTAAACATAATCACTAGTTAACTACACATGGTTGATATTATCTAGCGTGTCCTGCGTTGCATATCTGACTGAACATAAAAGTATCTAAGTATCTGACTGAGTGGTGGTAGGCAGAAGCAGGAGCGTAAACATTCATTCAAACAGCACTTTAGTGTGTTTTGCCAGCAGCGCTTCATTGTGCGTCAAGCATTGCGCTCTTTATGAATTCAAGCCTATCAACTCCCGAGATGAGGCTGGTGTAACCGAAGTGTAATGGCTAGCTAGTTAGCGTGCGCTAATAGCGTTTCAAACTTCACTTGCTCTTGCCTTGGAGTGGTTGTTTCCCTTGCTCTGCATGGGTAACGCTGCTTCGAGGGTGGCTGTTGTGTTCCTGGTTCGAGCCCAGGGAGGAGCGAGGAGAGGGACGGAAGCTATACTGTTACACTGGCAATGCTAAAGTGCCTATAAGAACATCCAATAGTCAAAGGTTAATGAAATACAAATGGTATAGAGGGATATAGTCCTATAATTCCTATAATGACTACAACCTAAAACTTCTTACCTGGGAATATTGAAGACTCATATTAAAAGGAACCACCAGCTTTCATATGTTCTGAGCAAGGAACTCAAACGTTAGCTTTTTTTACATGGCACATATTTCACTTTTACTTTCTTCTCCAACACTTTTTTTTTTGCATTATTTAAACCAAATTGAACATGTTTCATTATTTATTTGAGGCTAAATTTATTTATTGATGTATTATATTAAGTTAAAATAAGTGTTCATTCAGTTTTGTTGTAATTGGCATTATTACAAATCTATTTTAAAAAATCGACCGATTTTAATCGGTATCTGCTTTTTTGGTCCTCCAATAATCGGTATCGGCGTTAAAAATCATAATCGGTCGACCTCTACTTGCAACCTGCCGGTTGCTAGTCCAACACTCTAACCACTAGGCTCCCTGTGTGTAGATTAAAGGAACACTGCCTTGTTCAGGGGCAGAACGTATTCAAGCACCATCCCTCTTGATAAACACAATGTCTTGACTGACTTGAAACATTGTTGTGCACACGCTGGCGTCAGTATTCAAACCTTTTCACTTTCTCCACATTTTGTTACGTTACAGCCGTATTCTAAAATTATGAAATTGTTTTTTAAATTTCATCTACACACACTACCCCATAATGACAAAGCAAAAACAGGTTTTTAGAAACAAATTGGCTATTACATTTACATAAGTATTCAGATCTTTACTCAGTACTTTGAAGCACCCTTGGCAGTGATTACAGCCTCAAGCCTTCTTGGATATGACGCTACAAGCTTGGCACACCTGTATTTGGGGAGTTTCTGCCATTCCTCTCTGCAGATCCTCACAAGCTCTGTCAGGTTGGATGGGGAGTGTCGCTGCACAGCTATTTTCAGGTTTCTTCAGAAATGTTAGATCGGGTTCAAGTCCGGGCTCTGGCAGGGCTGCTCAAGGACATTGAGGCTTGTCCCGAAGCCACTCCTGGTTTGTCATGGCTGTCTAGGTCAGGTTTAATTCACCCAAAAAATTAGGTCTCAACTAAATCATGATTCAATGGTTTCTTCTCCATGCATTTTAACCAAACCGAAAATATGCTGCTGCCAATTACAATATTGAATGCAGATTGTATAGGATGTTGTGCCAGACAGTAATTTATTGATTTCTTTTTTATAGTGTTTAATGACTTCTGCACAAAGGATGTGTATGTATGTATGTACTTTACTATTTAAAAAAAAATCTGGACAATGTACATTCATAGTAGTATTAATTTCTAAGTTTTCCCTAGAATCGCCTATTTATAGGCTTGACGTCAGGGCATTTCCATCTATACAGATCCATGAGCACTAACGTGACATTTATAGGAGCATATCAGATGAAAGCCAGTCTATTTGAGAAATTAAGGCATATACCCTACCAGTCAAGAGTTTTAGAACACCTATTCATTCCACGGTTTTTCTTTATTTGTACTATTTTCTACATTGGAGAATAATAGTGATGACATCAAAACTGAAATAACACATGGAATCATGTAGTAACCAAAAAAGTCTCAAACCATCAAGCGATATGATGAAACTGGCTCTCACGATGACAGCCACAGAGTTACCTCTGCTGCAGAAGATGAGTTTATTAGTTACCAGCCTCAGAAATTGCAGGCCAAATAAATGCTTCAGAGTTCAAGTAACAGATACAGCTCAACATCAATTGTTCAGAGGAGACTGTGTGAATCAGGCCTTCATGGTCAAATTGCTGCAAAGAAACCAGTACTAAAGGACACCAATAAGAAGAGACTTGTTTGAGCCAAGAAACACAAGCAATGGACATTAGACCAGTGAAAATGTGTCCTTTTTTGTCTGAAGTCCAAATTTCAGATTTTTGGTTCCAACTGTCATGTGGGTGAACGGAAGACCCTCCACATGTGTATTTCCCACCGTAAAGCATGGTGTTATGGTGTAGGGGTGCTTCGCTGGTGACACTGTCAGTGATTTATTTTGATTTCAAGGCCCACTTAACCAGCATGGCTACCACAGCATTCTGCAGCGATACGCCATCCCATGTTGTTTGGGCTTAGTGGGAATATCATTTGTTTTTCAACAGGACCATTACCCAACACACCTCCAGGCGGTGTAAGGGCAATTTGACCAAGAAAGAAAGTAGAGTGCTGCATCAGATGATCTGGCCTCCACAATCTCCTATCTCAACCAAATTGAGATGGTTTGGGATGAGTCAGACTGCGGAGTGAAGAAAAAGCAGACAAAATGTGCGCAACATATGTGGGAACTCCTTCAAGACTGCTGGAAAAGCATTCCAGGTGAAGCTGGTTGAGAGAATGCCAGGAGTGTGCAAAGATTGCCTGGTCTGTAATTATGTTACCAAACCCACATTTTAAAAATATTTTTACATTTCCCTCGAGGGAGGTAGACCTACCAATTAGTTAGTGTTTTTACTGATAAATTTTGTTTATGAATTATTAAGCAATTCAAACTCAATGGGAAATCATAGTAGTCATAAACAGTTGGGTCACCTGCTTCTGCCCTCCCTTTCCACTGGTATACTGTTCATGTATTTATTTTTGGTCAAAGTAATACTATGAACAGTTTTTGGAGAACCTCTCGCTCTGCCGCTCGGGCTCCAGTTAATGCCACCTCTGCCGGCTCTTACTTACACCTACTGTCACATACCGCATACCCTCTTTCCATTTACTGAAACGAGCATCCTCATCCACTGAGCACCGACCAACCCCAGATGTCCATGAACGTTGAAAAGTAGTTTACATTTGGTCAGTCTGCCCTGGCCAGACCAAATCTAAACCAATCAGACATTTCACAACTTTGGAAAATCCTGTACAGTAGGGCACACTATAGTACAGCATAATGTAGTGATTGGGGGTGGTCAATACAGTTACATATCGGGATATTCTTTTTGATATATAATTTTGCCAATATGGCTATTTTTGTTTTGCACTAATTTTCAATACCTGCAGGTGCTCCACAAAAACTCCAGTATTTTTCCTTATTTGAGTTGGAGCCCAATATTGTTTTTATCACTTCTTATTTCCATGACTGATCAAAACTTTTCTCATGGCTTCTGTTGTCCCTCTCAATACATCTCGAATCTCAATACATATTGTATCGGCACCAAAGTATTGTGAAGTCAATGGCAATTCCCAGCCCCAGTATTGTACTATACTGAACATATCTACTGAACTCTACTGTACAGTACTCTGATGTCCAAACTTGTGAAGCATAGACATCTATGATTGGTACATATTTGTTCTGTTCTTGGTCTTGTTTGGTGGTGGAGCTCATTACAATAATAGCCAGTGTGTAGAATACCCAAATATACTAAAGAGAGCTACTGCATATTTCTGCCTTTGTACCTGTTCAGGATGCTTCACCTTGAAGAGGGTGACATGCAGTTCCATAATAAGCCTATACATTTCTGTATAGTGCAAATCAGGAACCCATGATGTAAATTCACTTCACCTACTGTAGTTCAACAAGTAAAATATATATATTTTTAAACTCAAGGGGTCCTGTCATATGTATGTTTTTGGTTGCATAAATGAGGGAGATTTGACCATAATTCTGTATCCAAATTTAGCATCTGCACACTTCTTCCATTAAACATAGTAGTCCTTGTGCATAGAGTTTTATCATTAAATTTCTGGCATACTTTTTTTTTGGGGGGGGGGGGGCATTTTTAAGTATAAAATCTGACTCAAAGTGTAATTCCGGCACCAATGTTATAGCTCTTCTGCCTGAATATGCTAAATGTTATGATTTCCCTTTTTGTGCATTTGATGGGTCAATATTCATTACGAACTACTAGTTTGTTCCATTGGATCGTCTCATGAAACTCTGTTTTTAATCCTGTGTGCTTATTACATACACCCTAGACAGTAACCTTATTTCCCTGTCTCCTTTTTTCAGAGTTGGATCAACTTTGTGGAGAACGGAGAAGAAAAGTTGAATCCAAGCCTAAGTGGTGGAGGCCTGATCTGACCCTGCCTACTCCAACCCCTCCTACCGCCAGATTTGTGAGCCTTTGTTGGCTTCCTGTCTGAGAGGGAAAAATCAAGGAGGAACATTTCTACAAATGAAGAGCTGAAGTCTTCACTTAGGAAACAAGTTCAAACTGAATATCTGGAAAAGTGCATTATTTTATTGATTTGTTTTTGACTTGAGCTATAAACTTGGACGCTATACACTGGGATCAGTTGGGACCTACTTACTGTACCTTTTAGACTAGTGGTGTTTCAACATGGCGAAGAAAAACAGCCAGAAGGGTATGTGTGCTACCATTCGTCTTTTAAAAGCAGATGAACTAGTATTGATAATGCAATAACTAGTGTGTGAATGCTTTTAAATGTGTAGAGTTGATTCTCAAAACATAGCTGGTGGAATGAGCAGCACTTGACATGCAACTTCATCAAGTGTCTACCAGACCTCTTATTGAGTTAGAATGGATCCTTTCAGACACAATAGCTGGGGATAGCTGAGAGAGATTGACAGCAATATGAACTCATGTCCGTGCAGTCCAATTTGGATGGGATACCTTTAGAAGGGTCCCAGCTTTTCTCCGGAATAAAATTAAGCTATTTCTGAAATGAAGCTCTCCATTAGGACTGTCTTTGACTTGCAGAGCACAACATTTTCTGTTGAGTTTGCCATTGTTAAACTGTCCTCTGGCCTTCTTTGGTCATGCCACATGTATTTGGGTCACAGCAACCCAGCTGTTTCTCATCTCATTGAGCTTACTTTGTTTGGGGCTGTAATTCTTATCCATCTGATGCATAAACCCCCTGCTTTGCTGACTCATTCTGTTTCTACAACTCTACATCAGTTATAACCGGTTCAAATTCAATGCAGATCTCGGGTCCTTTACGGCCAGTCCAGATGCCAATATTTCTTGAGTTTAATCTCATGGCTCCAGGGCCAGTTCTTTTTGGTCCTAGCATATATAAATCCATTAAAAGTGTTGTAAAATCTTTAGGCCTCAAGCAACTTGAAACAGTTGTTAAATGTGTACATATTTTACTTGAGAGGTCATCAAGCATCTTGTCACATTTGCCCATAAAGGAAATATCTGGGTCCTAATAGGTTTTTAATGTAAATCACCTCTTATGTCTGTTCCACATGATTTATGATAATCCCTGTGTTCTCTGCCATGGTTTACTTTCAACACAAATAGGCCTAACTTTGAATGTCCAGGAATGACTAGGTATGGGGAGAGTTTTGTTTTGCAAATGATGTGCCTATGCACTTACAATTGTTTTGCAAATAGACCTTGGTCCAGCAGAAAACAATTGGAAATTACAAATCAACCCTTTCTCCCTTTTTTGCACAGATACCTCTGGTATGGTGTTTGACACAAACTTGAAAATGGTTATGTCCCAGGGAGGGACTTTTGAGAGAATGAAGGAGAAGGTAAAAACTGCTAATTATTGCTCTCTAGGCATAACATTCCAATTGCATTGATTTGAATACATTAAGTGCTATTCCTCTTTAGCTAGTAGGTTTTATTGGGTGAGAATGCCCATGGCCTTAGGATATGTATCACTATGCTAAACCTTAATTTGTCAGATCGTTCTCTTATTTGTTCTCTTCACAGATCAGTGCTGTCAGGGCCGTTGTTCCCAACAAAAGCAACAATGAGATAGTTCTGGTCTTGCAGCACTTTGAGAACTGCGTCGATAAGGCCGTCCAGGCTTTCCTAGAAGGTATGGAAATGCCATAGTGATAATTCTTGTTGTGATATAGAACACACACTAATGAATGGAAAGTGAATGGAAAATAACTTTTTGATTTCTAATTTAAGAATACACTGGTTCAAACTGCGTACATTAAGTACAACTTTGTCACCCTCTTATTACCTGATGTTTTCCTCTCAGGTAGTGCTGTGGAAATCTTGAAGGAGTGGAATGTAACTGGTAAAAAGAAGGTAAACTTGTTTGTTTCCTATACTGCAGGGTATTGCATTATATATGCAAGGGCAACATGAGTATGAATGAAATTTAGTGTCATGACGTTTTTAAGTACGGCCTATCCCTCACGGGATTGAGACGGCACTTTATAAAACAAGTTCCAAAGATATTCTTCCAGTGACAGCTCATCCAGATTTTGATAGAAAAATGTTAACTTTAAAAGCAATTAACTTTAAACTCTAAATGCTAGTCAAAGGAAATGTTTGTTTTATTATTTTTTTCACCTATTTTTGATGTCAGAAGCTCTAGCTGAAAATATGGCATCTGTCATGAGGACCTACAACCTGCTCAACCATTGCTATATATGAATTATGGATGAACTTCAAAAGCTGTTTAAGTTTATATTCTAGTGGTTAAAATCCAACTTTGATTATTCAACATCCAGCCCAAGAAGAAAAAGAAGCCCAAGCCCCAGCCAGAGCCTCTGGTAGAGGAGCCTGCTCCAGCCGAGACCATGCAGCCCTCTGAGACTGAGAGTAAGGAAGCTGTGAATGGGTTCCATGCCAATGGCTCCGTGTTGGACGGAGACTCACTAGACTCTCTGAGTGAGCAGTTGGATTCTGCTTCCTTGGACGCAGCCGAGTTGGATTCTGAACCTGCCACGTCGGACATTACAGGTATTGTAATGGAGTGTTTTCAGTCGCTTTATTTTATCCATCAGACGGCCTTTGAATTGTTGCGACAATATAAGACTTTTGATAATCCTCCATGTAGTTGAAACCAACCCCTACAGATCAGAAAACATCTTTCTCTTAACAGGTGCGGAAGCCGACTCTCTTTGTAGTGGCCCAAGCCCCACCCCTCACCATGCTCAAGGAGGAAGGAATCACCAGCCTCCCCGTGGCAACAAGTTCCGTTCCAGAACTAACTCCCAGCCATCCACTTCCTCTGTGCTCACCACTGACGAGAACCAACAGGGATCCTCTGGGGCCAAGAAGATTGGTTAGTGACAAATTTCTTTAAAACAAAAATGGTAATTATTTTGTTTTTCTAAGACAATAGGTGATGTCTAGTCTAACCCTGTTCTTTGACTCTCAGCGCCCAACATTGACCGCTCTGTGAAGGACCTGCAGAGATGCACAGTGTCGCTCACTCGCTACAGAGTGGTGGTCAAGGATGAGATGGACTCCTCTATCAAGACCATGAAGCAAACATTTGCTGAGCTCCAGAGCTGGTAGGTACATCTACCATCATTACCTCCACTACATTAGTTTGTAAAGTTGTAGTTTATATTTGGAATATGAACTTATGGTGGGATATAACAGCACAAATTCCCTTGTGTTAAGCAATTTAGGAGCCTTGATTTTTAAGGTCCAATGCAGCCTTAACACAATAGCAAATAATTTTTGGGTGACAACTAAGTACTTTACTGTGATTTGTTTTCAATTAAAATGGTGAAAGAGAAACAAATAGCTTCTTAGCCAAGAGCAATTTCATAAGCAATAATTTTGCTAGGACTGTGTGGGAGGGAGGAGAGTACTTTAAACTAGCTGTTAATGGAAGAGATGTTTGAAATTATTTTTTATTGGCCTATCCACTAATTTATCACCTGATGTCACCAGGCAGGCTGAAGCTCCAAGTGCATTGCTCTCAACTCTGCTCTACAACTACCACCACCAATATCTATTTCAGTGTAGCATGTAGTCTATTGCTGTAGTCTAACCAGTGTTATTGTAGTATAGAAATGGTGAGTGTAGCTAAAATCAAAGTACAGAGACTATCTAAGGAATCACGATCCCTTTATCTTAGTGAAGAATGTCATTTCATATCTTTTCCCCTCCTCCGCTCTCTCAGCCTGATGGACAGAGAGGTTACTCTGTTGACAGAGATGGACAAAGTCAAAGCAGAAGCCAGTGAGTACAACACCTTTTTAATTAGCATTTGGACTTCAATGTATATTATACTTTACTTCTATTCTTACTATGTTTACATTTTTTCCCTGAAATCCTTTGTCCCAGAGTCGTCCTGCTCTCAATTGGTCGAAATGTTTAAACTTATTTTTCCATATATACACACACACCCTATGTGTTTGAATACATATGCACTGAGCTTGTCTGATGCTTTAAGCACACTGTTTGATTAAATAATTAAGACCCACAAATGACTCCGTCACTGTTAAAAATGTAATGACAGCGAGTGCCTGTGTGAGTGGTGGGCATTGTCTCGCTCTCCTCCCTACTGCAGCGAAAAGGCACCACAGCAAGTGTTTATTGTGCTGTTCGTGCTGAAGCTGCCACATCATTACAGCCATTTAGTTAATTTTTTTCTGACTGGAAAGTTCTGTTACGGAAATTCCTAAGTTGTTTACGAAAAACATTCCCTATTCTCCCATAGCTCTCTTTATGTGCATCATGTAAACATCACATGCGTATGACCAATAGCCTATCATAATCACATCGCTAAATTGGTTATAACTAACTTCGACAATGTCGACAACAAAATAAAAGCGGAGAAATTGAAATTCGAAAAGGGAGAATGTTTACTGGTTGCTCAGGAGGGAAAGGGGAAGTCAGATCTATGGAAGTCATTTGACTTAGTTGTGGAAACTTCTGAGGATCAAGAGGGAGATAAAGAAAAAGGAGGGTGTAGGACCGAGCATTGTGTGCCAAACAGTTGCTTTTAAATTACAATATTAAAGATTTTTCCTGACCCTTTGGAACAGTGTAAACAACACTAAATAAGTGTAACAGTGTGTTCTAACAAACAAAAGATGTATGTAAAACCTTTATTACAGTAGACTAAATGGTTGCATACCTTGAATTGCGGTGTAGGCTAATTATTAAAAGCTCCCTTGTGTTATTTCATTTTAGAACTAAAATGCTTGATTGCATTTCAAAGCATAAATGTCTCGTGCTTTTTCATGGCACGAATGAAGGATTGATTGATGCAGTAGCCTATAAATTGAAACGTAGGCCTAAGTAAGTTAAGGTATTAAGACTGAACAGGATGCGCTCTTGGGTCCAGAACTCGATGGTTGTTATATACAAGGATACACATTAAATGCGAAAAGACTGGTATCACTTACAACAAACATTTGTGTAAAACCTTTTACAGTCAAATCTGTGAAATTGCTTTATCTGACGTTTTGCTGTTACAGGAGGCATGGCGCTCACGGAATCAGTAGGCTATTAAACACTCAAACAGGCAACAGAAGCAGGATCTGTCTTATTTCTGTAGATGTATATGGATCATTTATAAAGCCAGGTACATTTTAACAGTTAGGCTATTGATTATAGACCTAATTAAATTGAGGTTTCTCCTCTCAATTTTCTTAGACAATTAGGCTAAAGCATTGGCTGTTTACTCATCTCTGCTGCTGCCTCTGCACATTGTTCTCAATCCCAATATGTTGGTTAACTTTGCTATTATGCACATATCAACATAGGGAAATGCACCAATTCTACGGCGCACTGAAGACTGTTTCAGAACCGCGGTCAGCGACCGTATCCAAAGCGGGAGAAAGAACGTTTGTTCTAAAATTTGATTTGTTAATGTTGCACTTTTTTTTTAAATGTACTTTAAACATATACAATTTCAGTAACACGTCTTGGTGATGGACTGTGCCATCCCTGTGGCCTCCGCAATGGATTAGTCCACTGAAATATGCTCTAATCAAACAGGTGTCTTGTGAACCATAAACTAAGTTGTGACTGCTTGACTAAAGAAATCTGTCCACCAGCAACCTATCGACCAAACAAAATACTAAATGGGATCAGCTCTTCAGTTAAGGTATTCCAAATACACTGTCTTAAATGTATTTCCTCAGGGTTATTTTAGACGTTAGACATACCAGAATCTTCTATGTAGTGAAACATGACAGAGCAAGACTGCATATTTCCACAAGTGGGCCATTCTGCCCTCATTCTTTCCTTCTTCCCAATGCACAGTGTTGTGTGTTCTGAGCCTGGAAAAAGTGAATAGTGTCAGGTGTCATGGCAGACTAAATGCTGTCTTTGTGTCGAGGTGTGTGGGGAATTGAGGGAAGAAGAGGGAACACTAGAGCAGTTCTTTGACATTACAAAAACCCAACATTCCTTGAAATGTACCAGTTTCAGCCCTAATCTCCGCTCGTTTAGATGTGTTACTGTTAATGGATGGGACTTGCTTTCTTCCCTCCCCCCTCATGAAAAAAGTATTTTCTGTGTATCAGTTGCTAAGGAGATTCAAATGACAAAGTGCTCTTCCTCTGGTCATGTTTTGCATGTGTTTATTTCCTCCCCTCTGTCCTGATAATGGTCAGCACCAGGAAAAGCCTGTGGAGTTATTTATGGATGCAGGGTTGTATCTGATCTATTTTGTAGAAACTAGTCAACTAATAGGCCTACCCTTTACCTTATAATATTGAGGACATGCCTTGTCCCAAGTTTCAGTATGGTATTGCCTGTGTGTGGATTTCTCTCTGTACAACTGAAAGCCTCTGAATATGGGGTGACGTGGTCAACTAATAATGTATCTGTTTCAGTGGCCATTTTGGATGGCCGTCAAAAGAGAGCAGAGGAGCTCCGCAGGCTGACTGACCAATCGGCATCCATGTCTGAGGACCAGCTGAGTGAGCTGCGTGCTGACATAAAGGTAAGTTGACTACCATAATAACACGCACTATATAGTCAAGACAATTGTGCAACCGGCTCAGGAACGGTGTTGTATGGGAATTGAGCCATGATCTGACCTAAGACAAGTCCGTAACCCCTGGTCAGCGATGATATGTTTTCTATTTTTTTGCAGCACTTTGTGAGTGAGCGTAAATTTGATGAAGACCTGGGAAAAGCTGTGAAGTTCACTTTTGAGCTAGAACCACTGAAGACAAGCATCACAGGATTTGGATCAGGTACAGTCCTTTGTTCTTCTCTAGTTGTCTTTTCTCTCTCAAACTCATTGTGGTAGTACAGTATTGCATTGCTATTTGGAGGGCAGTATATCCATATCCTTGATAGTAACACCCACAGAATTAAATAGAACACATACAGTATTTGTATAATAAACTCAGCAGAAAATTAAACGTCCTCACTGTCCACTGCATTTATTTTCAGCAAACTTAACATGTGTAAAAATTTGTATGAACAAAACAAGATTCAACAACTGAGACATAAACCGAACAAGTTCCACAGACATGTGACTAAAAGAAATGGAATAATGTGTCCCTGAACAAAAGGGGGGTCAAAATCAAAAGTAACAGTTTCTGGTGTGGCCACCAGCTGCATTAAGTACTGCATTGCATCTCCTCATGGACTGCACCAGATTTGCCAGTTCTTGTTGTGAGATGTTACCCCACTCTTCCACCAAGGCACCTGCAAGTTCCCGGACATTTCTGCGGGGAATGGCCCAAGCCCTCACCCTTCCGATCCAACAGGTCCCAGACGTGCTCAATGGGATTGCAATCCGGGCTCTTCGCTGGCCATGACAGAACACTGACATTCCTGTCTTGCAGGAAATCACGCACAGAATAAGCAATATGGCTGGTGGCGTTGTCATGTCGGGATGAGCCTGCAGGAAGGGTACCATATGAGGGAGGAGGATGTCCTCCCTGTAACGCATAGCCTTGAGATTGCCTGCAATGACAACAAGCTTAGTCCGATGATGCTGTGACACACCGCCCTAGACCATGACGGACCCTCCACCAAATCGATCCCGCTTCAGAATACAGGCCTTGGCACATTCGACGATAAATGCGAATCCGAACATTACCTCTGGTGAGACAAATCCGCGACTCGTTAGTGAAGAGCAGTTTTTGCCAGTCCTGTCTGTTCCAGCAACCGGTGGGTTTGTGCCCGTAGGTGATATTGCCGGTGAGGACCTGCCTTACAACAGGCACTCATTCCAGCCTCTCTCAGCCTATTGCTGGAGAGGGATTGGACACTGATGGAGGGATTGTGCCTCTCGGGCAGTTGTTCTTGCCATCCTGTACCTGTACGGTGTGACGCTCGGATGTACAACATCCAAAAACAGGTGTTACACGTTGTCTGCCCCTGCGAGGACGATCAGCTGTCCGTCCTGTCTCCCTGTAGCGCTGTCTTAGGTGTCTCACAGTATGGACATTGCAATGTATTGCCCTGACCACATCTGCAGTCCTCATGCCTCCTTGCAGCATGCCTAAGGCACGTTCACACAGATGAGCAGGCACCATGGGCATCTTTCTTTTGGTGTTTTTCAGAGTCTGTAGAAAGGCCCCTTTAGTGTCCTATGTTTTCATAACTGTGACCTTTATTGCCTACCGTCTGTAAGCTGTTCGTGTCTTAACGACCGTTCCACAGGTGCATGTTCATTAATTGTTTATGGTTCATTGAACAAGCATGGGAAACAGTGTTTAAACCCTTTACAATGAAGGTCTGTGAAGTTATTTGGATTTTTACAAATTATCTTATTCTGTTTTACCTTTATTTAACTAGGGAAGTCGGTTAAGAACAAATTCTTATTTTCAATAAAGGCCTAGGAACAGTGGGTGAACTGCCTGTTCAGGGGCAGAACGACAGATTTGTACCTTGTCAGCTCGGGGGTTTGAACTTGCAACCTTCCTGTTACTAGTCCAACGCTCTAAACACTAGGCTACCCTGCTGCCCCATCTTTGAAAGACAGGGTCCTGAAAAAGGGATGTTTCTTTTTCTGAGTTTGTATCTCTATGGTAACGCCTGCCCTTGTGTCACCCTCCCCTTTCAGTGTACCACCCTCAGACGGGTTACTCCAGCCGCTCCCGCTGTAGCTCCACCACCTCCTCCATCACAGGCCCAGGGTCCGTAGAAACCCCACCTCCCTCCAGCTACGAAGGACGCCCTACCCAGCCAAACAAAACGGTTAGCTCACAAAGCAACCATAAACATGCAACTAAGTTCTCATTAATGTTGTCTCCTTAGGAGTAACAATTATCAACATATGATTGTTTTATTTGATTTAACTTTGATTTTAAACTTGAACTTTCAGACTTTCCTAGGCAACAGGCGTTACACAGCGGGTCCAGGGTACCACTCCGGTGGGCAGCGGTATAATGGCGGCTCCTATCGTGACAGGAACCCCAATCGTGGAGGCTACCGTTCCCAGGGCTACCAGGGCCAAGGCGATGGCCCCAGCCATCCTACTGCCACACAATCCTCCAACTCCACAAGAGCCCCTTCCAACTCCGCTCCATCCTCTTCTTACCGTCAAGACCACCCTTCTCATAACGGTCTGCCCCAAAGGCCTCCGCGGACACACTGCCCCTGACACCGGAAGTACCTGGCCCATTTGTCAAAACCCCTACTAACCCTGGCATTCCACCCTCAATACCCTGCCCCTTCCACCCCACTAACTCCTCTCAATGAAGAATAGAATACAAGTTTACATATTTTTGTCAATTGAGCTGTAGTGCCACCCATAGGCAACCATTCATCCTCCTAACTTGAAAATTAGCTACCCATGTTCTGCCACTTTCTCCATACTTTAGAATTAGCTATTAAGACCTATTTTCTCATGCCTGTTGATATAGCAGCTACCCAGGTCCCCTTATGTGAGTCTGTGATTTAATATTTGCTATTTGAGGCCAGTGTTATCTGGTGATGCGTTTATATGCATTTTGTAGCATTTTTATTTGATCTGTTTTTTTTCCCGAGCATCAAATTAATTTTATTTTGCTTTAGGTTGCAAGTTTTTTGCTGTCTATCAAACCATTTCAGTTCCTTATTTTAGACGATACATGACACCCTTACAATGGTTTCACAAGTATGTATGGGAGATTGTCATCAATGGCATAGAATCAACACTACATAATTGTATCTTATTATTTTAGAGCTTCCCATATATGCTGGTTGCTCCTGTAAATAATATGTACTCATTGAAATGTATGATGAATATGTTGTTAATCAGAACTAGCAGGTGAACCAGAGCGGTAATCACATCGGTTGTTGCCTGATAGCAGTTTATTCCCTCCCTCACATGTAAATTCAGAATTTTTTTAGTGGATAGTTTTTCTGTCCTCCCTATTGTTATTGTATAATCCAAGGAGAGGGCTTTTATTTTTATTTTTTACATACATCCTTTATTATGTGGGACTCCACTTCTCAAATCTCAGGTATGAGAAAGGAACCTACACTCCCCTTCACGTATGGTCTGAATTAGGACTTCCTTTTGTTAGTACATCTATTCTGCTGTTATTTGGTCTTCTCATTCTTTCCTTATGTTTAGTGTGTGTCAGACAGGACCATAAACCGCATACACTTGACATGCTCGTATCACATTGCAACTTCCTTTGCCTTTCTAGAAATGCAAAGATTCTCGCATCACGAACACTGTTAAGCGCACACTCTTCTGATCTTTTACATTACTGAAAAGTGAGCTGTAGGAACATTGTCCTTTTTTGATACGTTCACTTTCCTCTTAATTATATCCTAGAGAAGAAAAAAAATGGATGAAATTTGTCTATGCTGTTTCAATCTTATTTTGAACATGTTTTATGGCTGCTCAGTTGGGACAAATTGAAATGGTAATGCCAGGATTTAATATTCTTTTTAATGTCTACAATAACTGAACAAAAATTTGGAGAAATACCTCATTGTTGCCGCTTGTACACTGCTTGGTAGCATAATGTTGCTTTTGGGACTTTGCTTTACAGAGGTCTGAATGCTCTTTTGAAATGAGGCTTGGTATGGCTTACCATTTAGCGAATGCAGAGTCGTCTCATGTCAAGCTGCAAGGCATGTGTATGAGATCATACAAACTAGCTGTTTCCTCTGTGTACCAAAGGGTCATACTGATGAGTAGAATAATTGAGAGAAACTTAGACTAACTGCCCCCCCCCCCCTTCCCAGGTACTTAAGTCTTCTTATAGGAGTGTAGTTTGGTCATGAGAAAAATAACTTAATTTGGGGTTTTGTTATATTGCACATCAATGTAAAGATTGTGGTTCTGGTTCGTTCAGTGGTTTACAAAGTATTCTGTGGAAGTGCAGAGTATACAGTAGGGCAGATCACTTGGCATGTATCAGTAACTGTGCTTGAGCAGGTAAGGCTTGGTAGCCAACACCAAGATCTTCCAGCCTTCAGCAAATCTTTCCTCATTTCAGATCTGCACTGTAAATATAGTCTCAGTAATCATAATGCACAGTAGTGGAGATGCATGCATTACAGTACAAAGCATTCTATCTCCGCAACACTGCTCGTTGTTAACTTTTGGTGCTGTGCATGTTGAGGTTTTGATTTTAATAGCTGAACTGATTCTGCATAGGGAATGAATGATGCCGGTCTCAATCGCTCTTTTTACCAAATGTATGTAAAGTCACATTCACAGCATTCCAAACTTTCTGGATAGGTTATCGCCAAAGAGATCATGTTGTCTTGTTCGAGTTGCTGCCTTTTTTTTCTTACTCTGCTTATAAAAAAATATATTGTTTTACAATGGGATAATCTATTCTAGGTTGAGTAACATTGTTTCTTTTACATTTTTTTCTTTCCTGAATCTTTACTGTATATATGTAGCTATAATTTAGTTGTGCTCACATGGTGCATTTTGTATGTTATATACATATTGAGCATATGGTTTACCTATGACAACTGTAAACTTAAGTGCCTTCTCTTGTCTCCCTCAAATTTATTCACTACCCCCCTTCCCTACCACTACCACTCAGTATGGACCAAAGACATCTGCCCTCCACATCCATTCCAATACAAGCGCCTCTTGTATACACGGCCCTCCCCATCCATTCCAATAGAAGCACCCCAACCAATACACAGAAAGGCACACTTTTCCTTTACTATTAAACGATTGTTTGCAATACATTAGTGTCCTTTGTCTTAATCTGCATGGTCCATTTCAATGTGACTGTATTTTACAGATCCGTAGGTCAAGTTAACTGTAAGCAAAAATATTGTGATACACTTGCCTATCACCTCTCATTTAATAAATAACTGCTCTCCCCACAATTTATATGGACAATGAAGCTTAAAGTTGTACATTTGGCTCTACACTCCAGAATCTTGGATTTGGTTTGTAAGAATTGTAATTTAATTTGCCATACTGGAGGAAGTAAGGTTGTTTAAAATGTGGCGGGGGGGGGGGGGGGGGGTGCGTGCGTGATGTTCTCCAATGCTGGAAAGGGGGCCCCGATTGGAAACCCCTGCATTAGTATACCATCTTCAGCATTGTAGGTGTCTTAAGGCGTCCTCAGGTTCGGTTTGCTCCAAGCAGAACTCTGCTAGGCGACGTGAACGTCTGTGCTCACAACCTTCCTAAAGACCATCGCTTCAAAAATGAGAAAAAAGCGGCAGTATTACTGTTTGTCCCTCTTGAGCCACAACGCTTCCTCACAATGGGCCGAGTTAATCTAATTTGACGTTCTTGTCGGTCTTAGCCGTGCAATTGTACATCTAGCTAGGCTGTTTGGTGCAGTACTTCTCAAGTGAAAACATTTGCATGAAAACTAATAGTGCACTGCAGGAGATGTATTATTTTTAACGTGCTCAATAGAATAAATGATCTCTTCAACTATAAAAAGGTCATCACACTGTTCCCTCTCAGCCTCCCCAATTGACTTCACATCCCCCAGAGAGTCAAAAACAGAGTTGAGGAAACCTCACAATACATAGAACTATATACATTCCAGTAGAAGTTGCAACTAAAGTTAGAAATTAATTTGGGATCCTCTGTGATGAGACCATTAATATTTAATTGTTGAATTGTATTTTTAGTGGTATTTTTCTAACCTGAAAAAATCTGAATTTTGTTCACCCTCCTCGAGTCACTTCTTCCTAGATCTGACAAAGGCTCCCTCTGCTTTCAGATACACATACATACTGTATCATCCAACTTCTTTTTCAGCTCAAACAGAACAGACTTGTTCTCCTCTGAGAGACTTTGAACAGGCTTTTGAACAAGAGGTGATCTTTGTAATTACACCTTCAGCTCTCCTTGTCTTGACAAAAAAAATTCCCATATTTTCCAACCTCATATTTAAAAAGCTCCCAGTTACTGTATGAGTTGTCACATAGCTTTGTTCCAAAAGTGTGTCATTAAATTGTTTATCTCCATCTTGACCAACTCGTGTTTTAATATAGAGCTATTCAGCTTCCAGTAGGATGCTCTGCCAAGGCCATCAGAGATAAAAAGTTTAATGTCAATATAAATAGCTCTATGATCAGTAAGGGGAGTGGCAAGGATGTTAACAGAAATACCCTGTTAATCAAAACATTTAGACACCAGTCTGGAGCTTGCCTTATTACTCCATGTGAAAGACTTGTCATTAGGAAACTTTACTCTCCAAATATCTCTATCAAACCTTTCCATAAACTGCCTCAAACTTGTATTCATAGAAGTGGACTGTACAAGTTAGCTGGCCCTGCTGACATACGTGTTGACGTATCACCACGCAGGCTACGTTTTCTACTGCATCGCTTGCAAAGCTGCTTTTGTGACTTTTGGCTAATTCATATTCAAGATAACTTACTGATTAATTACAAACATATTTGATTAATTTGGTTGTCATATCCAAATTAATCCTAGAGGGTCACCATTAAGGGTTGGATATAGAGAACCTCTTGAATTCATTATATTAGCAGTTATCATTAACTGTATACCATTAATACTATCAACAATATAATCACAGTAAATTGTACTATATTCTCATTCTGAACAGTCGTCAGCTCTGGAACTGCAAGAACCCAATCGTACACAAATGAACTCAATGCCACACATAATTCATTCAATGATTTATTTACAAGACTAAATAAATCAGAAAATTAGGTAATTAAAGACACAATATAAGACAGGGTAGAATGGGGTACAACACAGTCATTAAGGTGAGAAGCTCCACAGGTCAATATAAAATAGGCTTCCGTACTCAACTCAAACAAATACAACAGAACATTCACAGGATTTTTGAGAATGACCATCTCGTTAATTGAAAGCGAAAATGTGAGAGGACCAAGTCGACATAGGCTTTCACAACCGTGAAACCCTAGAGCTCCCCAACCAGGAATAGACATGAACTTAGGCTACCGATTGGCATCTGATGTGGACAGTGCCGGGACAGTATTGGCCATGGGTTTGTAAATTAAACCTGCCATCTTACAACACTCAATGACTTCAACCACTTTACACACAAAAAAGCGCCACTTTACTCTGAAATGTATAATACAATGGGGTAATTTACTTGTATGTCGATGAAGCCGCCATGGAGATGAAAAGGGCATGTTGTCCAAGACTCTATCTCTCTCTCTCTCTCTCTCTCTCTCAGTTCTCAGTCCAGGAAAGTAAAGTCTATGAGAGCTCTTCCGTGCAGTGAATTATTCTTCTGCTCCCACCCGGGATGGATTGCAGACTCACTCAGTCTCAAATGCAAACAGTGAGTTCCTGAAGGACCACCTCCGGTATGATTGCTTCGGTCTGAGTAGGATAGGTCTTGATCGGTGTTTTGTTGCTAGAAGGTTTTTGTCGATAGGAGTTTGGTTTCCGAGGAGAATTTAGGTCATTCGTTCCTCATGGCCTGGCCGCACCGCGAAGAAAGGTGATCCCACATCTGTTAGCCATTCCTGTAGTTTATACGGATACTCACAGAGGGCGGGCCCCGATAGGTCCGGACAAGGAATCACTTGACAGCCCCATTGATTCAGAGAACCACGCACATTAAACCTGAGATTTCCTCATAAGTGTTCACAGAATGTTTCTACTGTACAGAAAACAATTGAACAGTTCCTAGGATTAAATACATAGCCTGTAGGATCTAAACATGCTTTGCGTATAAAACAGACACTATATTACAGAAAATACTCATTATGCCCCTTTTTATGACAGGAAAATCAGGAGAAAATTGGCACATTATACTTCAAGTTACACCAACATTGTTCAGAAAATGTGTTTAATTGTCACTGGGCTGTATTGGCGCCGTTTTCCTTTGTTACAAAGAGTAAACGTTCCTGACTCTCTTCCCTGCAGATCATAAGACGGTCTGCTGATTTGCAAAAGGTGTCTGTTTTCTGTCTCCTGACCCCACTCAGAGATCATCCATGGAGGAGGAGAGTGTGGGGGTGTTTTTCTGGTGGTACTGTCTGTGATTTATTTACAATTCAAGGCACGATTCGCCATCCCATTTGTTTTTCAACAGGACAATGACCCAACACACCTCCGGGCTGTGTAAGGGTTATTTGACCAAGAAGGAGAGTGATGGAGTGCTGCATCAGATGACCTGAAAATATATTTTGATGACCTGAAAATATATTTTGATTTGTTTAACACTTTTTTTGGTTACTACATGATTCCATATGTGCTATTTCATAGTTTTGATGTATTCACTATTACTCTACAATGTAGAAAATAGTCATATATACACCGTCTCTGTAATAATATAGGAGATACAGTGCCTTGCGAAAGCATTCGGCCCCCTTGAACTTTGAGACCTTTTGTCACATTTCAGGCTTCAAACATAAAGATATAAAACTGTATTTTTTTTGTGAAGAATCAACAACAAGTGGGACACAATCATGAAGTGGAACGACATTTATTGGATATTTCAAACTTTTTTAACAAATCAAAAACTGAAAAATTGGGCATGCAAAATTATTCAGCCCCCTTAAGTTAATACTTTGTAGCGCCACCTTTTGCTGCGATTACAGCTATAAGTCGCTTGGGGTATGTCTCTATCAGTTTTGCACATCGAGAGACTGAATTTTTTTTCCCATTCCTCCTTGCAAAACAGCTCGAGCTCAGTGAGGTTGGATGGAGAGCATTTGTGAACAGCAGTTTTCAGTTCTTTCCACAGATTCTCGATTGGATTCAGGTCTGGACTTTGACTTGGCCATTCTAACACCTGGATATGTTTATTTTTGAACCATTCAATTGTAGATTTTGATTTATGTTTTGGATCATTGTCTTGTTGGAAGACAAATCTCCATCCCAGTCTCAGGTCTTTTGCAGACTCCATCAGGTTTTCTTCCAGAATGGTCCTGTATTTGGCTCCATCCATCTTCCCATCAATTTTAACCATCTTCCCTGTCCCTGCTGAAGAAAAGCAGGCCCAAACCATGATGCTGCCACCACCATGTTTGACAGTGGGGATGTTGTGGTCAGGGTGATGAGCTGTGATGCTTTTACGCCAAACATAACGTTTTGCATTGTTGCCAAAAAGTTCAATTTTGGTTTCATCTGACCAGAGCACCTTCTTCCACATGTTTGGTGTGTCTCCCAGGTGGCTTGTGGCAAACTTTAAACAACACTTTTTAAGAAATGTCTTTCTTCTTGCCACTCTTCCATAAAGGCCAGATTTGTGCAATATACGACTGATTGTTGTCCTATGGACAGAGCCTCCCACCTCAGCTGTAGATCTCTGCAGTTCATCCAGTGATCATGGGCCTCTTGGCTGCATCTCTGATCAGTCTTCTCCTTGTATGAGCTGAAAGTTTAGAGGGACGGCCAGGTCTTGGTAGATTTGCAGTGGTCTGATACTCCTTCCATTTCAATATTATCGCTTGCACAGTGCTCCTTGGGATGTTTAAAGCTTGGGAAATCTTTTTGTATCCAAATCCGGCTTTAAACTTCTTCACAACAGTATCTCGGACCTGCCTGGTGTGTTCCTTGTTCTTCATGATGCTCTCTGCGCTTTTAACGGACCTCTGAGACTATCACAGTGCAGGTGCATTTATACGGAGACTTGATTACACACAGGTGGATTGTATTTATCAACATTAGTCATTTAGGTCAACATTGGATCATTCAGAGATCCTCACTGAACTTCTGGAGAGAGTTTGCTGCACTGAAAGTAAAGGGGCTGAATAATTTTGCACGCCCAATTTTTCAGTTTTTGATTTGTTAAAAAAGTTTGAAATATCCAATAAATGTCGTTCCACTTCATGATTGTGTCCCACTTGTTGTTGATTCTTCACAAAAAATACAGTTTTATATCTTTATGTTTGAAGCCTGAAATGTGGCAAAAGGTCTCAAAGTTCAAGGGGGCCGAATACTTTCGCAAGGCACTGTATATACACCCCATTTTTTTCACCAATTTAGTGGTATCTTGTCTCATCGCTAGCATTCCCGTACGGACTCGGGAGAGGCGAAGGTCGAGAGCCGTGCGCCCCCCGAAACACAAACAAGCTGCACTGCTTCTTGATACAATGCCCACTTAACCCGGAAGCCCACTTAACACCGTACACACCTGGCAACCGTGTAGGCGTGCACTGCGCCTGGCCCGTCACAGGAGTCGCTAGTGCGCGATTCGACAAGGACATCCCTGCCGGCCAAACCCTCCCCTAACCCGGACGACGCTGGGCCAATTGTGCGCGCCCCATGGGTCTCCTGGACGTGGCCGGCTGCGACAGAGCCTGGACCCGAACCCAGAATCTCTAATGGAACAGCTAGCACTGCGCCACTCGGGAGGCCGTGAATCTGTTTTTTGTGTAATTAATTAGGTAGAAATATTGTCCTGTAGCTAATTGACCTTGGAATCTGTGCTTTATTACCACAAATATCATAACATCATGATTTTCAAGCGTGTTTGGTGCCTGCGTTTGTGCATATTATCTGCAAATGCTGGCTTCCTGGCTGATGTTTTGGTCACTTTTGAATGCTGGCGGTGCTTTCACTGTAGTGGTAGCATGAGACGGAGTCTACAACCCACACAAGTGGCTCAGGTAGTGCAGCTCATCCAGGATGGAACATCAATGCGAGCTGTGGCAAGAAGGTTTGCTGTGTCTGTCAGCGTAGTGTCCAGAGCATGGAGGTGCTACCAGGAGACAGGCCAGTACATCAGGAGACGTGGAGGAGGCCGTAGGAGGGCAACAACCCAGCAGCAGGACCGCTACCTCCGCCTGCAAGGAGGAGCAGGAGGAGCACTGCTAGAGCCCTGCAAAATGACCTCCAGCAGGCCACAAATGTGCATGTGCCTGCTCAAACGGTCAGAAACAGACTCCATGAGGGTGGTATGAGGGCCCGACATCCACAGGTGGGGGAGTGTGTCAGCAGTTCCTGCAAGAGGAAGGCATTGACGCTATGGACTGGCCCGCCCGTTCCCCAGACCTGAATCCAATTGAGCACATCTGGGACATCATGTCTCACTCCATCCACCAACGCCACGTTGCACGACAGACTGTCCAGGAGTTGGAGGATGCTTTAGTCCAGGTCTGGGAGGAGATCCTTCAGGAGACCATCCGCCACCTCATCAGGAGCATGCCCAGGCGTTGTAGGGAGGTCATACAGGCACGTGGAGGCCACACACACTACCGAGCCTCATTTTGACTTGTTTTAAGGACATTACATCAAAGTTGGATCAACCTGTAGTATGGTTTTCCACTTTAATTTTGAGTGTGACTCTAAATCCTGACCTCCATGGGTTGATAAATTTGATTTCCATTGATAATTTTTGTGTGATTTTGTTGTCAGCACATTCAACCGTGTAAAGAAAAAAGTATTTAATAAGAATATTTAATTCATTCAGATCTAGGATGTGTTATTTTAGTGTTCCCTTTATTATTTTGAGCAGTAATATATATATATATATATATATATATATATATATATATATATATATATATATATATATATATACATATATAGTACCAGTCAAAGGTTTGGGTATATAGTGTATATTATTAACACCATATTCCATGGGTTTACTGACCACAATCCATTGAATTAATATTAAGTGTTAATTATTAGGCGTCAGGAGAGCACAGCGCATCAATCAATCAATCAAATTGACTTATAAAGCCCTTCTTACATCAGCTGATGTCACAAAGTGCTGTACAGAAACCCAGCCTAAAATCCCAAACAGCAAGCAATGCAGGTGTAGAAGCATGGTGGCTAGGAAAAACTCTAGAAACCTAGGGAGGAACCAGGCTATGAGGGGTGGCCAATCCTCTTCTGGCTGTGCCGGGTGGAGATTATAACAGAACATGGCCAAGATGTTCAAATATGACCAGCAGGGTCAAATAATAATAATCACAGTGGTTGTAGAGGGTGCAACAGGTCAACACCTCAGGAGTAAATGTCAGTTGGCTTTTCATAGCCGATCATACAGAGCACGTCCGGTGAACAGGTCAGGGTTCCATAGCCGCAGGCAGAACAGTTGAAACTGGAGCAGCAGCACAGCCAGGTGGACTGGGGACAGCAAGGAGTCATTAGGCCAGGTAGTCTTGAGTCCTGGTCCTAGGGCTCAGGTCCTCCGAGAGAGAAAGAAAGAGATAGAAAGATTAGAGAGAGCATACTAAATTCACAGAAGACACCGGATAAGACAGGAGAATTGAGATTTCCTCATAGTGCGGATATTAATGGTGACATGTGCAACACCATTCCCGCTCCCACTACAGTAGAATATATGGTATAAATAATCCGCAAAGTAAAGTAAAACAGTTCTTAAATATATAGCCTACATCTTTATCACATAAAATGTGAATTTGGAGTAAAATATAAATCCGAATAGACAGTTCAGTGTACTAAACTCAGCAAAAAAAGAAATGTCAACAGAGTGACATGTGCAACACCATTCCCGCCCCCATATTTCATTTAGATAGTTAAAGTAATAAATTAATAAAGAATTTCTAAATTTCTAAAAACCGATTGATTTTAACACAATTGTTGTGTTTGGGATGACAACATTTGATGAAATAACAAAAAAAAAGTATAAACTTCAACCATTTATTTCCCTTCATAATTTATACGCCTTCATTCCACATATCATCACCCCCCCCCCCCCCCCCCCAAACAATTAGACATTGTTCTTGGGGGCGCTAGTTACACCCTGGTACGCTACGTGCCCAACTAATTGATATTAAATAATTAGAGATAAACCAATTGTTTTTGTACCCACCATGCGTCATTTTGCGTAATGGCCATGTGAGGTGAAATGTGTATGTTTTGGGAGTGAGCACTGTTTGTTTGGCCTGATCGAAACGTTGTCAATAAAGCAGTGAATTGGGAACTTTAACAGTGAGCGGGGCGATCTTGTTATTTTCTTACACCCATTCAAAAGATGAATGGACCTCCTACGTACACACATAGAAGGTGGAAATCAAAGTTCCCTCCAACTGATTCGTTCTTGCCCCAGCCCTGCTATAGCGTTTACATTGATTACAGGTACAATGTCTATTGGCATTAAAAACAGGATATTATTGGATATGCTAAAGTAGAGAAAAACGGCGCGGTATGATCTATTCTAGGTCTACTGAGTATGATGACTGGCTAAAGATCTCTGTTGATCGACTACCTTCTTATCTTCTTTACAATAATTACCGTATTACTTGTCTGACCTCAGAAAACCACTCCATCGAACACGTCACAACAGAGGATGACGTAAAAACTCGTTTTGGCGCTCCAGGCTGATGAAACGTCGGGTACCACGTTTGAAACCTAAATCAAATCAATAACATTCACAAATACACTCATCCAGTGTCACCTCCTGGTAATGGCAACTCTGTGCAGTGCAGTGTTCACCAATAAAACCATGTTTTACTTACTCCAGAAAGCTCAGCACACATTTAGCTAACACAAAACGGATTGGACATTGCAAAATGTGGCAAAGAAAGAGTTTGTTGCATTTTTAATGGTTTATTGTGGTCAGACAGGCTGGAAGTAGCCCGGGTTGACTTTTCCAGATGATTACATCTGTCAGTGTCACCTGGAATTACAGAAGAAAACCTTCCAAGTATGGTCAGCAGAGGGTGCTATAACCCTGAGCCGTGGAGGCCTTGGCAACATCTTAATGTCACATTCATTTCACACTACAGTAGAATATATGGTATAAATAATCCGCAAAGTAAAACAGTTCTTAAATATATAGCCTACATCTTTATCACATAAAATGTGAATTTGGAGTAAAATATAAATACGAAGACAGTTCAGTGTACTAAACTCAGCAAAAAAAGAAACGTCAACTGCGTTCATTTTCAGCAAACTTAACGTGTAAATATTTGTATGAACATAACAAGATTCAACAACTGAGACATAAACTGAACAAGTTCCACAGACATGTGACTAACAGAAATGGAATAGTGTGTCCCTGAACAAAGGGGGGGGTCAAAATCAAAAGTAACAGTCAGTATCTGGTGTGGCCACCAGCTGCATTAGGTACTGCAGTGCATCTCCTCCTCATGGACTACACTCTTCCACCAAGGCACCTGCAAGTTCCCGGACATTTCTTTGGGGGAATGGCCCTAGTCCTCACCCTCTGATCCAACAGGTCCCAGACGTGCTCAATGGGATTGAGATCCGGGCTCTTCGCTGGCCATGGCAGAACACTGACCTTCCTGTCTTGCAGGAAATTACGCACAGAACGAGCAGTATGGCAGGTGGCATTGTCATGCTGAAGCGTCATATCAGGATGAGCCTGCAGGAAGGGTACCACATGAGGGAGGAGGATATCTCCCTGTAATGCCAACAATGACAAGCTCAGTCCGATGATGCCGTGACACACCCTCCCAGACCATGATGGACCCTCTACCTCCAAATCGTTCCTGCTCCAGAGTACAGGCCTCGCTCATTCCTTCGATGATAAACACGACTCCGACCATCACCCCGTGTGAGACAAAACCGCAACTCATCAGTGAAGAGCACTTTTTGCCAGTCCTGTCTGGTCCAGCGACGGTCGGTTTGTGGCCATAGGCGATGTTGTTGCCGGTGATGTCTGGTGAGGCCTGCCTTACAACAGGCCTACAAGCCCTCAGTCCAGCCTCTCTCAGCCTATTGTGGACAGTCTGAGCACTGATGGAGGGATTGTGCGTTCCTGGTGTAACTCGGGGTTGTTGTTGCCATCCTCTACCTGTCCCACAGGTGTGATGTTCGGATGTACCAATCCTGTACAGGTGTTGTTACACGTGGTCTGCCACTGCGAGGACGATCAGCTGTACGCCCTGTAGTGCTGTCTTAGGCGTCTCACAGTACGGACATTGCAATTCATTGCCCTGGCCACATCTGCAGTCGTCATGCCTCCTTGCTTCATGCATAAGGCACATTCACACAGATGAGCAGGGACCCTGGGCATCTTTCTTTTGGTATCAGTAGAAAGGCATCTTTAGTGTCCTAAGTTTTCATAACTGTGACCATTAATTGCCTACCGTCTGTAAGCTGTAAAGACTGTTCCACATGTGCATGTTCATTAATTGTTTATGGTTCATTGAACAAGCATGGGATACAGTGTTTAAACCCTTTACAATGAAGATCTGTGAAGTTATTTGGAAGACAGGGTCCTGAAAAAGGGACATTTCTTTTTTTTGCTGAGTTTATATTCTGTTTTAATTACAGGCCTCTAGAAACATCACTACAAAAACTTCAGCACATTTTCAAAATACTATTCTTTGCCCATGTAAGCAGCATAATGTACAGCACAGTGACAGTCAAACATTCTTTACAAATCTGATGAAAAATAGAAAAGGAAAAATGAAATCAGAAATAGTTTTGGTTTATGCTTTGAAGATCAAAACTGTTCATTCCTTATTCAAATGCTGTACAGGCAAGCAAGATTATGTGGAAAGTTGGGACACTGACACAACCTCTGTCAGGATTCTGCTCTTGTCGATGACTTGTCCAGTTTCATGTATGGGGGTCTTATTGAACTGATTGATACTAGGGCTGCGACGTCATGGAATTTTTGATGACGGTTATTGGTCAGCCAAATTACCGCGGTCATCATTATGACCTTTCAAATAGCAAAAAATAAAAAAATACAGTTACGATGGTTATTTTATTTTCATGACGGTCTTCATCCATAACTGTTGGTTAAACTGTTGTATGGTAATTGTGCCAGCCCTAGTTGTAACAATACAAAAGAAAAGGCTGATTGAAATAGAGAGTGAATCAGTTTGTCTTCAGGCACTCTTCACAGTCCCATCATTGAGGGAAGACAGCTGTACCTGTGGGAGGGGACCACATTCAATCAGTGTGGATTGATTGATACTGTAAACGGCTAATAATAGTAAGTAAAGTTTAGTTAACCTCAATATTACTAAACCCCACCAACATTACATTCTCTAATGCAATGCCAGTTTCATACTTTTTGGGCTACCTTAACCATCTCCTGTGTCACAGTCCGGGACTTTCCAGTCCATCTTGCGGCCTTTCTCGTAGAGTCCCTTCAGAACTTTGCGGACTTCGTTGTTTCCTCCTCCACGACTCAGTTCCAGGTACTTATTGTAGAGAGAAAGCGCGGTGCGTGCATCCTCGATACTGTCATGGGTCTCACCCTGGATGTTAAGGTCTGGAGAAGCAAGTAGCAGTTTTACCATTTCACACAATGTTGTGTTACACGGAGAAATTTGGAAAATGGCAGACTAAGAAGTAATTTTTATATGAACAAAACAGTGGTTGAGGAGTATAAACTCTTACCCAGGAAGTACCAGGCGAGAAAGCGCAGAGAGATCATCCTCTTACGAGGCATGTGGAACAGGTAGACTGTGTCAACAACCTGATCCTTCAGCACCTGAGCCAGGAAACATAAAAACACAAATGAGCTCCCAAACTCCCTCCACTGAAATGACCCCGTCTACTGTTTCTAGCTAACCAATAGGGCAGGATTACTGGACACAGATTAAGATTGGTTCTGGACTAAAAAGCCATTTTAAAGGACATTTTCCATTGAGCATTCTTTTTAGTCCGAGGCTTAATCTGTGTCTGGGAAACCGGCCCATAATCTTTACTAAAACTGCAGCCAGGGGTATAGAAACAGGTCAATTTGGTTCAATTTCACAATCCGATATATTAAGAATACAAATTTACCAGCAAATTTATAACCCGGAAGTCCTTTTGTAAACCATGGCCGACAAAGCGTACTCCGGTGTCAATGAGGAAGCGCAGCTTCAGGTAAGTTGACTTCAGAGTGGTCAAGTGCTTGGAGGAAATCTTAGCATCTAGGTCCCCTGGTTTGATGCCTGAGTACTGGGTCAGATAGTCCACCACCTGCACCAGCAAAAGAGTGACGTAGATTCAACTTTAAGAACTAAGAGGAGTTGAATTTAGGTATCTTTGTTTAAGAAGCTGTATTGTTTGTGGTTATATAACCTCCGATTTTACTGCAAAGCAATAATTATCTGAACATCCATCCATCCTGTTGAAGTACTCATATTATTGCCAGGTCGAGAGGGGCTGCATTACCTGCTCCTGAGTAGAGATGTAGTCATCGATGAATGGTACTCCATCGTTGGGACCCTGACCGCGCACACAGGTGATCCGTGCCACAGACATCTGACTGGGCTTAATGGTAGACTTGGTGCCATCGCTGCGTAGCTCTGCCTCCTCCTACATACCCAAAGACATGGATTTGATCCATAGGGGGGAATTTAAACAGTGGATCTCCAAGCAGAGATGTTGATTATTAGCATCATTTTTATGCTGCTAGGGTGAAGCTGCCCCTCCTATACACCTATTTAATGATTACGGTTAGGATCTGGGTAGGAAAAACGTATCCAAACTGTCCCTTAGAGGAACCTTCTAGATACATAGTTGATCTAGCAATCTGACATATACACCAAATCTAGCAATCACACTTCTGCCAGACTGACCTGGTTGAGGGTGACAAACTCAGCGTCCAGCCCCACGAGGTCTCCGGCCTGGGGCATCTCACTGACCATGAGGGGGATGAACGTGGCGTGGCTCTTCCTCTGCTTCCTCGCCAGTGATGCCTCTGTCAGCAGCACACTGGCCTCGATGGGGTTTTTAACTGGGAAAGACAGACAGAAATCAAGTGTTGGAGTGGGGGTGTTATCAAACAGGTAATAACTGCAGTCATACACAGTACCACAAACACCACCCATCTTCACAGAGGAGGTCAAGGTTATGTTGCGTACTGGTTTGGACTGACACCAAGACAAATATCCTGTTTGTGTTATGTATACTGAACAAAATTATAAACGCAACTTGCAACAATTTCAAAGATTTTTACTGAGTTACAGTTCATATAAGGAAATCAGTCAATTGAAATACATTCATTAGGCCCTAATCTATGGATTTCACATGACTGGGAATAAAGATATGCATCTGTTGGTCACAGATACATTGAAAAAAGTGGGCCTCACAATGGGTCTCAATCACGATCTCGTCACGGTATTTCTGTGCATTCAAATTGGCATCGATAAAATGCAATTGTGCTTATGCCTGCCCATACCATAACCCCACAGCCACCATGGGGCACTCTGTTCAAAATGTTGACATCGGCCAACCGCTCGCCCACACAACACCATACATGTAGTCTGCGGCTGTGAGGCCGGTTGGACATACTGCCATTGAGTGGATTGCTTACTGCGTAGGTCGTATTTGGAGTGGTAGTTTCTCTTGGCGTAATACAAGATGGCAGGCACCTTCCAGTTCACATCAAACTGTGCTGCTTCCGCCTGAAACACACAAACAAAAACACAAACACTTATTTTAGACTCCTGTTATATTTGAGGAATTAGTAAGATATTTGATATGTTGATTCAGTGAGTAATCAAAGATGACCTTGTCAATTGGCTCAATCAGGAAATCATTGAATAGATACCACTGCTGGTGTGTTACCCCCTTAAACCGCAACATGAACAAAAATAAATTAGTCAAATATGGTTTTCACATTATTATTATTAGCATATATACAATGAGTGTACAAAACATTAAGAATACCTTCCTAATATTGAGATAACCCCCCCTTTGCCCTCAGAACAGACTCAATTCGTCAGGGCATGGAATCTACAAGGAGTCGAAAGCGTTTCACAGGGATGCTGGCCCATGTTGACCCCAATGCTTCCCACAGTTGTGTCAATGTTGGCTGGTTGATGTCCTTTAAGTGGTGGATCATTCTTGATACACACTGGAAACTGTTGAGCATGGAAAATCCAGCAGCATTGCAGTTCTTGACACAAACCGGTGCGCCTGGCATCCTACTACCATACCCCTTTCAAAAGAAACTTAAATATTTTGTCTTGCCCATTCACCCTCTACATCTTTCTTTTTTATTTAACCTTTATTTAACTAGGCAAGTCAGTTAATAACAAATTCTTATTTACAATGACGGCCTACCCCCCGGCCAAACCTGGACAATGCTGGGCCAATTAAGCGCCGCCCTATGGGACTCCCAATCCCGGCCGGATGTGACGACACACACACACAATCAGTCTCAAAGCTTAAAAATCCTTCTTTGATGTCTCCGCCTCTTCATCTACACTGATTGAAGTGGATTTAACAAGTGACATCAATAAGGGATTATAGCATTCACCTGGTCAATCTGTCATGGAAAGAGCAGGTCTTCTCAATGTTTTGTACACCAAGTGTAGCTTTCCATTCTCCTGATGTCTGTTGATGTTCTTACTTTGGCTCTAACAGATCTATCCATCCACTCACCTCTTTTCTGACGTGATAGGTCTCTCCCACTTTGATGTGTGCTACCAGATTTCCCCCAGTTCGAGCGTCCAGTACATGAGGCACAGTAACCACCAAGTCATAGAGAGACGCTCCTTCAGCCTCCTCTGTGGAGCTCAGCTAAACAATTGGTTAAAGAAAAAGCATTTTCATACATACAGTATTAACACAGTTCATTCTATTAAACTGAAACCAGTAGGGAAAAACAAAAACAAGCTAGAAGGAGCCAAATGGAAAAACCATCTTAGAAAATAATTTGGTGAGTGAACCTATGAATGTAGTTGTTGGCTGTCCTGTGTCTCTCACCTAGGGTTGCACAATTCCATGAACTTTCAATCAATTCCCTGGATGTCTTGAAAAACAGGGAATTTATAAAAATGGCCCAGAATTTTGAAACCCTTCTCTCACCTCTTCTTCCTCTGGCCAACTGCTTATCTCCAGGCCCTGGCTTTTGCTGATGGACATCTTCAGAGTGAGAGGGATCCAGATGTGACGCAGGTCCTCCACTCTGGTGTCAAAGGTCAGGCCCTCCGTATTGACCAGCCCCTCCCTAAACAACATGGAGGTTATCAAAAGTGCATTGAGGAAAATGTGAATTTCAGTTTACTCCCTGAATTGCCTCGATGCCGGGTAACATTTCAAAAACAAAATGTCAGATGATCATTGTTTTAACAAGCTTTCCCATCAATATTTCCATGAGAGTATGAACTCTCAGCCAAATATGTGGAAAGGTTCATCCTTCGTACTCTAAGCACCACTCTGTTGGTTGTGGTGGTGGAGGTTCTTTGGGCTTATGGGGTTCCATTTCCTCTTTCTTCTTGGCCTTGATGAAAGCGTACTGTGGAGAGAGAGGAACAGCTTGATTCACTGTAATAACTTTGTGGGCAAAATATTACCGACACTGGAAACACAAACAACACCATCGGGATAATAGAAGTACTACATCTTTAATGTGCTCCTGTAGCTCCTGTAAATATATGACCATCATGTCATTGTAAATATCAATCGCAGTCTGTATTCAGCATTTGCCATTGTAGGAGGAAAAACTCAAGCGGTCGATCATGGTTTGGATTTAAGAGCTCACCTCTGCCTGAGCCTTCCAGAACTCAGCTTCTTTGACACTGTTCACCTCACAGTTAATGACCAGTACATCAGGAAGGCAGCGGATGTTCCGTGTCTGCACCTAGAGATAGATGGATACAGGAAAAACACATGAAAGAATCGACTTAAAACAACAAACAAACCCATTTTAAAACTAAAAGAGTTCAAGTGTCACTTACTGTGGGCTGGTACTTTTCACAGTTCTCACACCATGCCTGTGTACTCTGCTCCAGACATATACTCTTCTTCAGGATCTCAGCAAAGTCGTACTCCTTTATCGTCTTATCTAACAGAATAGGGTTTACAGTAAAACATCAATATATGATCAAGAAATCCATTGTACTACCCAGATAACAGTGACACTAGTCAACTACTTGTAGAGTAAAGATAATTAGGGGAAAACTTACCAAGTGAGTTCTGCTCAGGGTAGTGCATGGTGAAGAGCAAGGTGAGAGAGGAGCGTACTGTCTCCTTTCCACAGCGACACAGGCTGCTGTTCTCAACCTCACACCCAAACTGCCTTCCGATTACAGACTCGCCTGAGGAGCCCAGAGCACTGTCCCAACAAAGCATAAAACAATTATCAAGCCAAAGTCATCACTAAACACAAATAGAATATGCTCTAGTATACACTAAATAAATGTTAAAAGCTGACTTACTTCCTAAGATTGAGAGTTTAAGAAATGCACATAATTTTAACTCGTATCTTTTTTTTTTTTGGGGGGGGGGGGGGGGCTGTTAATAATTTAAAACAAAAGGAAAAAGGTGTCACCTGCTGCCAGCATGACTAGCGGCAGCAATGCTCTCCAGCATGCTTACAGAAGGCTGTGAGAGCACATTGAATGAAAGTAGACAAGTAGGGGGGGGGGGGGGCTGTTAAAAATGTAAAACAAAAGGAAGAAGGTGTCACCTGCTGCTGGCTCCTCGGTAGGCCTGTGGCCCCTCCTGCTCCTGGGTCTCCTGGTGGAGCTGGGTTAGAATGAATCGGTTCCAACTCTGGATGAGACGACCCAGCCTGGCCTTCCCCGTCTGCTCATCAGAGTCAGCCAGGATAAGGCCCAGGGCAGACGCCTCTGGGATTGTTCGGAAAGCTCGGAGGAAATTACTGGCCTTTGAGAGGGGTTAGAGGGGACAGTAGTTGCAATGAGTGAATGGCCATGGGAGTAGGCAGCAGGATGGTTCAATTATGGTCCGTCAGTTCAGTGCATACATAAACACATTACAGTGCTCTATTACAACTGCATCAAAAACTTTATTACAACTCTATTACATCTACATAAGACCATTACTACAGGGGTCTATGATTTTGTATTGACAGATGGACCATATGACAGAGTGTGAGATGTGTCATGGCTGTCGGTGGCATAGAGCTAAAATGAATAGAATGGCTTGGAACCTCTGAACCTCTGACCATCTTTTGATCCATCAATGATTTGGTTATTTATTAGCTATAATAACACCAACCGTTATAAATGAAATGTTAATCAGATGTCTTATTCTTACTCAGGTCACTTGTCTAAACCCAAAATAGGTTTACTCCAATAGCTGCATTGTTTTTAAAATGGCATGTAGACAAATTGATTTACACATTACATTGACATATTAGTCTTTTAGCAGACGCTCTTATCCAGAGCGACTTACAGGAGCAATTACAGGAGCAAACGAATGGAGGCTGTTCTGAGGGCAAAAGTGTGTGTGTGTGTGTGTGTGTGTGTGTGTGGGGGGGGGGGGGGGTGGGTTCTTAATTGTCGATATACTCAGTGTATTCAACTCCACATAGCCTTGCGGTCCACCGTTTTTGTATTTTGTACCAGTTTCCGTCCCTGTACAAAGGCATAGTCTTCAAGCTAAAGAGGACACCCAAAGCTCTTTAGAGTGAGGGAAACTCACCACTCCATTTGTATTTATTTGTAAAGCTCCACCCACCCGCTTCTTCAGAGGACAAAATTAACTTTTTAATTTTATTTTTAAATATATATTATTTTTTACAGATATTTTGTTACATACATATTACTCATACACTTTACATCAGTGGCGGTCGGTGAAGTTTAAGATGAGGGAGGACGTTTTTTTAATGAGCATGGCCTTGTTTCTATTACAGCATATTGGATGACTGTCATTCATATTCTATTCACCCAGTTTAATGTAATCGATAGGTCTAGGCTACTACATGATACTTGAGTTTTCCCTATACCCATCATGAGGTTGCTACAACTTAGCCAATGAATGAAAGTTTACGAAGGTGTACACAGGTCGAGAGAAAAATGAGAGTAAATCAAGGTGACAGACAGTAACACATTCAACACCTCTTTGCTCACTCTTGCCTGCATCTAGCTGATCTCGGGCGCAGTCATTAGTCCAACAGTTGCAAACGAGAGTTTCTATTGGAGAAATTCAGGTATGTTTATCCCCGTTTTGTTCCATTTGCTTCCGTTTAAGAAACGTTTTTCAACAGAATTGGCGTAATGAATACATCCCTGATCACACTAGGGCTGACCCCATTTAGTTGACTGGTCGATTTTTTGGTTGATCAATAATTTTTTAGTCGAGCACACCAGTACCCACCCATTTAGCGTTAATTCACATAATTTCTAATCTACAATGTTTGTTTTGTTACCATATTTTCTGTTAATGCATTTAATATATTATTAGTATTTTACAGTTCTCATTGTCGAAGTGGACACGTTATTTACAATGTACAACCTAGGATACACTTGTGAGAAACATGTTTTGGTTAATTTCCTTCCATTTACGAGTTGTGTTTTGATCACTCTTGTCAATGTTGAATAAGGACGGGCACTGATTATGCATAGAAATAGGCCTAGGATACCTGGCCAGCATGCAAATGTTGGCTTATAAAATGTGCCCATTTGGGGATCTGATGGTATTTCTGATCATCTTGAAAATAAAAGAGAGCTGTACACTCTAGGAGCTCAGATGCAAAAATTTAATTACCAACGTTTCGACAGCCAAGCTGTCTTCATACCAACGTTTCGACAGCTTGGCTGTCGCAATGTTGGTAATTACATTTTTGCATCGGAGCTCCTAGAGTGTGCAGAGTGTGCTCCTAGAGTGTGCACACTCTTGGCATTCTCTCAACCAGCTTCACCCGGAATGCTATTCCAACAGTCTTGAAGGAATTCCCACATATGCTGAGCACTTGATGGCTACTTTTCCTTCGCTCTGCTGTCCAACTCATCCCAAACCATCTCAATTAGGTTGAGGTCGGGTGATTGTGGAGACCAGGTCATATGATGCAGCACTCCATCACTCTCCTTCTTGGTCAAGTAGCCATTACACAGCCTGGAAGCGTAATGGGTCATTGTCCTGTTGAAAAATAAATTATAGTCCCACTAAGCGCAAACCAGATGGGATGGCGTATCGCTGCAGAATGCTGTGGTAGCCATGCTGGTTAAATGTGCCTTGAATTATAAATAAATCACTGACAGTGTCACAAGAAAAGCACCCACACACCATCACACCTACTCCTCCATGCTTCATGGTCAGAATACACATGTGAAGATTATCTGTTCACCTACACTGCGTCTCACAAAGACACGGCGGTTGGAACCAAAAATCTCAAATTTCAAATCAGACCCATGGACAGATTTCCACCGGTCTAATGTCCATTGCTCGTGTTTCTTGGCCCAATCAAGTCTCTAATTCTTATTGGGGTCCTTTAGTAGTGCTTCTTTTGCAGCAATTTGACCATGAAGGCCTGATTCTCACCGTCTCCTCTAAACAGTTGATGTCTGTTACTCGGTGAAGCATTTATTTGGGCTGCAATTTCTGAGGCTGGTAACTCTAATGAACTTATCCTCTGCAGCAGAGGTAACTGATGGTCTTCTTTTCCTGTGGCGGTCCTCATGAGAGCCAGTTTCATCATAGCACTTAATGGTTTTTGCGACTGCACTTGAAGAAACTTTCAAAATTCTTGACATTTTCTGGATTGACTGATGTCTTAAAGTAATGATGGACTGTCGTTTCTCTTGGCTTATTTGAACTGTTCTTGCCATAATACGGACCTGGTCTTTTACCAAATCTTCTGTATACCACCTCGACCATGTAACAACACAACTGATTGTCTCAAAAGCATTAAGGACAGAAATTCCACAAGTTAACGTTTAACAAGGCACACCTGTTAATTGAAATGCATTCCAGGTGACTACCTCATGAAGCTGGTTGAGGGAATGCCAAGAGTGTGCAAAGCTGTCATCAAGGCAAAGGATTTCTACTTTGAAGAATATAAAATATATTTAGATTTGTTTAACCCTTTTTTGGTTACTCCATGATTCCATGTGTGTTATTTCATAATTTTGATTACTTCACTATTATTCTACAATGTCGAAAATAGTAAAAATAAAGAAAAACCCTTGAATGAGTAGGTGTCCAAACTTTTGACTGGTACTATACAACAGCATCGCACAGCCATTGAAGAGGAGCGGGACAACATTCCACAGACCACACTCAACAGCCTGATCAACACTATGCGAAGGAGATGTGTTGCGCTGCATGAGGAAAATGGTGGTCATACCAGATACTGACTGGTTTGCTGATCCACGCCCCTACCTTTTTTTTTAAGGTATGTGATTTCCTTATATGAACTGTAACTCAGTATAATCTTTGAAATTGTTGCAAGTTGCATTTATAATTTTGTTCAGTAAACATAACACATATAGTATATTTGTCTTGGTGTCAGTCCAAACCAGTACGCCACATAACCTTGACCTCCTCTGTGAAGATGGGTTGTGTTTGTGGTACTGCGTATGACTGCACTTATTACCTGTTTGATAACACCCCCACTCCAACACTTGATTTCTGTCTGTCTTTCCCAGTTAAAAACCCCATCGAGGCCAGTGTGCTGCTGACAGAGGAAGCAGAGGAAGAGCCAGGCCGGAGACCTTGTGGGGCTGGACGCTGAGTTTGTCACCCTCAACCAGGTCAGTCTGGCAGAAGTCTGATTGCTAGATTTGGTGTATATGTCGGAGTGCTAGATCAACTATGTATCTAGAAGGTTCCTCTAAGGGACAGTTTTGGATACGTTTTTCCTACCCAGATCCTTAACTGTAACTCAGTAAAATCTTTGAAATTGTTGTATGTTGCGTTTATATTTTTGTTCAGTGTTTGTGTGTACTTCACACTGTTGAGGTAAAAAATCTGAGTATAATGCTGTATGGATGTGAACCCCAATACATGTTCATGTCATCATCACCAGTCAACTGCATTACAGTTAAAAACTACTTTCACTAACACCACTGATTTCTGTATGCTAGCTATGCTACCAGTTTATACGAATGGGAGTAGCACTTCTAAAACTGAAAAGGGACAACTTCTAAATGCTGCAAAAATAGCTAAATGTGTGCACATCAGACTTTAGTAATGCACATCAATCATGGCGGATTTGATGAATAACCACTTCGTTAGATTCGATTTGTTGAATATGCCCCAATCCGGCATCCTTCTATCACCCACAGTCTGCGTTCCATTCATTTATTTTCCGCGTCCATGTCAGTTGAGTTGACTTAACAAATCACAGCACAGATTGAAGGGAATACTTTGTGCTTTTACTTCCTGGCACGGGTACACTCAAAATGGCTGTCAGTCCAACCATTATGCCATCATTGACGTGAATGGAGAAGGCCTTTCTATTCATTCTATTGCTATGATCAGTGGCTACCTGACAGGGGTCTCCTCGTGACAGGTCCAGCATGTGGAAGAGGAAGCCCAGCTCACACGCCAGACAGAACTCCTTCTGACACAGGTGGTTCTGGACCAGGCAGCGGATTGGCTCCAGGAAATACAACACCTAACCAATCAGACACACAAGGAAAACACACACTGAAATAATCTTACAACATTTTCATTTGTAAATGGGAACAAATAATCATGAGCTTGATAAATTAAACAAATATAAATCAACCTTGTTATACTTAGAGTACATAAATAAACGCCACTCATTTCCGATTCTCACCTGGATCATGCAGTTGCAGTAAGCATTGGGAATGTGAGGTTCAAGACCAGCAAACAGGGTCCTGTTGTAATGTTTGAAGTCAAAGTCCTCCAGGCCAAGTTTGGAGTATTTGATGGTGACCTGATGGGCACAAAACAATCCAAGATGTCAGGTCTTATCGTTAACACAACAAGCTAACCACATCACCCACAATGAACTGTGCTCATAACACATAATCATACTATTAAACCACACATTTCACAATTACAGGTAGATAAAAATGTAATTAGTAAAGAGACACACCTTCCTATATTTCTTGGGCACCATGTACAGGTGTGGTTCTTCATCTCGACCAATAAGAGACTCAGGAACACCCTGATTGTAGTTATCATAGTCCAGCTCAACCTCCTTGATCTTGTAAGGAACCTGAAACACAGCAAACAGGTCATTGGGTCACCAAGAGAGGATTTCTATACAAGCCAAGCATAGTTCAGTATCCAACTCTTCCTGGATAACACTGCCTGGACAAAAAAAATGGATGAAAACCCATTGCTTCTGATGTAAAATAAATAAATAATTAAATACACTGAATTTGTGGATAATTGATGTACCTGGTTCCGGGGACGTGTGCGAGGATTGGGGGCGTAACCAATGAACCCTACAGAGTTCATAGTGCGCAGGATCTCTGGGTCCACTGGGGGTGCTCGCCTGGAGGATAAAAAGGTGAGAAATATTTTTATACTTACTTTAACTTAGTCATTAACATTTTAGTCCTTTAGCAGACGCTCTTTCCCAGAGTGACTTACAGTTCGTGCATTCATCTTAAGACAGCTAGGTGGGACAACCACATACCACAATCTTAAGAAAATGTTACCTCAAAGAAGTTATCAGCAATCTGAGGTAGCAAGAAAATACACTTTTGTGGGGAGGTGAGAAGACAATTGATCCTTCTGGCACAAGAGAATACATCTACGGGAACATTTGTGAAGAGATTGGCATTAACCCAGCTCAAGGTGCAGTGAATTCACCCCATTGCCTACTTCAGCAGATCAAAGTCCCAAAAGGACACAACACTTGTCTTAAAACAATGTGTTACCTACCTAGGGCTGGGAGTGGCCTGTGTGGTGACCCAGTCTGACAGCAGCGGCTCTGAGCTGTTCAAAGGCATGGGGATGAGGGACAAGGGCAACAGGTCATGGCTCCAGTCTAGCTGAGGCAAGGAGTCTACCAGACAGGGCAGCGCAAACTCTGTCTCCCGTGAGTAGCTGTTGTAGGAGACTTCTGGGGCGTCTGACCAGAGGTGCACACCTCCCCCTGAGTCCCCAAAGGCCAAAGCCTGCTTGCTGGAGGACACATCAAAGCTCATGAGCAACTGGCCCACGGTGTTGACATGGAAGACGTCAGCCAGGTTAGCTAGTCCAGTGGGCTCACAGAACTGACACTCTCCTGGGGATGGAGGGAAAAGAGGGTCAATTATTTTCTGCAGTCTGATAAATACAGCAAGCAGGCTGACATAACAAACACATTCCCCATTTGATCAATACCTGTCTGTGAGATAATGGCCAGGCGTGACGTGTATGTAGGGATGAAGCGCAAGAAGAGGGGGTCCACGTGCACCTGGAGTGGTGTCACAGTGCGCATCATGCGCAGGTCAAACACCATGAGGAAGCGGTCACACGCCAGTCTGTTCAGCCCTCGACTGGAGAACCCACACGCAGCCAGGAGGTTGCCATGGACATCGAAATCTGACAGGCTACCGGAGAAGGCATCAAACTCATGTTCTAGCTTGAAGGTGCGCAGGTCACAAAGGGACACCTGGTTTTGTGGAAGGCAAGATGATGAGCTATATGAATGGTTAAGTATGTAAAAAGCCATAGTAGCATCTTCCAAACACTGAGAAACATGGGTGGCCTTGGGCCTCTCTTGTTGTCTTTACCTTCCCAGATGTGTTCCCACAAAATAAGAAACGATTGGACTGCCGCATGATAGCTACCCCTGGAGCCTCGACTGTGAACTAGGCATTGGAAGGAAAGATCACAATATTTACAATTATTCATCTATTCAATTACTTCTTTTAAGGGGCCTATAGGCGACAAAATACAGGCAAAATGATTTATTGCAACTATAGTTATATTTTCACATGCTGATGTTATGCAATACCTTTTGGGTCTGCTGCACAGTATTAAGGTCAAATTCAAGCACATAATTCTGTAGTCCACCCATGAGCATTGCATTGTTTTCTGTCATAAGCAGACTATGCATGTCAGCTCCCTCCTCCATTCTGAAATGTACAAGTTCATTAATTAAGACAATTATACAATAATGTACAGTATTCAAGGTGGACACCCAAACTGAAGCTGTAACTTTGCTTCAACTGAATGTTGATTCTACAGATACCTTTTTGCAAGCATCATTTCAGCACCCACCTTTGAACCTAAGCAAACATGGCTGCATGGCTCGCATAATAACATGAATGGGTTAGCAGTGAGAACTAAATCAGTAAGAAAACTACAATGTGCAAAAGCATTTGCATGCCACTCACGGGTAGTCGAACATTACAAGGCCTCCACGAGTTTGGCACTTGAGATTACTCTTAGAGAGAAACAGAACCCCTGTCTCCATGCTCTGAATCTGACGAATGTCATCAGTCGAGTGCGCCTGGAAAGATGAGTAGCGGCCCATGGTCGAACCAAAGAAGGACATTGCATGTCCCTATGGAAAAGAGAGTGGGGAAACAAGTTAATATCAATGGGGAAAAAAAGGTGCCGAATAGCCCATATTGCAAAATAACACAAAAAGTGCCAACTGAAACGAAAGTGAACAAAACATTTGTGGACACACATGTTCCAAGTACTAGTAATACCCTATTGGGTTGTTACACCTCAAAAAGGTGGAACAGATAAAATAGGTATTCCTGCAACATTATATTGTTGAAATATTATTTGATCTATGATAAATTACGCTAATTGATTGCATTCAAACTGGCCATTTTAAATTATAGGATTCATATAATATTCAGTAAATATAGTAACCAACATCCGATTTGGACCAATGAGTTAGACATGAGGAATCCAAAAAAATGGTCAAAGGCCACCCCACATCCTCTGGAAATCCCACCCCAACAAAGAGTATATAGTGTTCGGTCTCTATGTCTGACAAGTAGTACGGAGCTGCAGCTCTGAGTATTTTTCTTCATCCTGTGTAATGTACTCTAAATATATTTGGTCATGTTTTTTTTCTCCCCTGTTCAGAGAAATATGTCATTGAAGTTCTTATGTTTATGTCCCATCCTACATACTGATATTACCAGGTTCAGACCACTAGACAATGCTTTTCCTGATATTAGGTGATTTGTTTTAAGGATCCCCCCAATGTTAAAGGGATCGTTCACCCGAATTACAAAATTATTGATTTTCTTACCCTGTAAGCGGTCTATAGACAAGGTCTAACAGCAATCCATGCTTTGGTTTTGTTGTCATCCGTTTCAAATGCTAACTGTTTTGCATTTGTGGCACAAATCCAATTAATGGTACCTAATATCAGCATTTTCATACATCATGTGCAAATCATCCTCAAGTATAAAAAAAATGTACTGCGTAACACAATGATGTTACTTATAGATTACTTGGATATGAAGCATGAAAATGCTAATATAGGTACCATCTAAGATAATCTAAGATAGTGGGTGTCAAGGCTTGCTGAAATTACATGGAATGACCCTATTTTCGCAAATAATAATTTGTCTCTTACCCTGTGGTTTCCCATCCAGAGTAGCTCCTCTTGCAGGTCAAAGTGAGTTGCTGTGACAGGAACGCCCACCTCTGCATGCACACTGTGGAGCTCAGAGAACATCCCCTCCATCATGTGCACAGACTCAGGTATGGCCACGGGAAGACCATCTGGATCAAGCTCCACACCTTGCAACAAACCCGGATTGAGTCGTGGATCCATCGAGGGCTCCCTACTCGGCTCTAGATTCCCATGGAGGGCGGGTGCGTATTCACCCATTCCTGGGTCCAGACCATCAAAGTTCATCATGAGGACATCTGTCCTGGAAATAAAATGGGTGCATGTTGTTCAAATAGGCTCGCAAATTGGATTACAGACTGACTGTAGTATCCAGTTAGCTACAGATTATGAATTATATTTAGGTAGCATTCTCATTAGGCCATCATTGTAAATATAGAATTTGTTCTTAACTGACTAGAGGAGTTAAATAAAGGTTCAATAAAAATAAATAAATGAACACTAGTGACCTCTTGGCGTAACAGAGGTGTATTCATTCAGCAGATTCTGTTGCAAATCGTTTTTTAAACGGAAGCAAACACAATGAAATGTGGAAGGATTTACCGCTGAGGTATATGGGACTTACCTGAATTTGTCCAATAGAAACGTATTTTAGTTGCACGTTTTGCAACTGTTTGGACTAATGATTACACCCCAGCTAATCTAGCCCTGTCAGCATGCTAAGCATAATAGGTAACCATCAGGGCTATAGTTGTTGGTTTGCTGTATTCGTAAACTAAGTAAGAATTACAATATTGCTATACTGGATTGCAATAGTACAGTGTTCATTATTTTTTAAGAAATTAAAAGAGGACAAACTAGTTAGCTGTATCGGCCCAACATGTGCGGATTTCATGCAACTGTTTGCTAGCTAGCTAACGTTAGCGACGTTAGTAAGCACCAGCTACAGTTTGGATAACACAACTCCTAATACGAATCCCATGTTTAAAATCAATGGAAACAAAGACATTAATAATTTACTAAATGTATAGCTGTACACTGTGCCCCCAAAAAATAGCTTCTCAGTCTCTAATTTTGTTATGTAGATTTCTTTGCGCCCATGATTGCTTCATTCATAATAACAATAAAACCAACGAGCATCCAAGTACTTCCGGAGCAAGTAGTGTCGCGACGTTCACGAAACGACAAAGTTCAGAACCAACCCTCAATGTTCTTATTCTTCATCCAATATGTTGCATTACTGCCACCTACTAAACTGGAGTACAACTCCCTTATACTTTGCTTGAAGAATAAATAAACAAATACGCTACCATCTAACACTACACTATCAACAAAAATTCAAAAAACTAATAAAATATAAATATCACCCTTCTCCACTATTTAAATATATTTAGTCCTACCTCATGCCAACAACCTGAAAGGATGGGACATCACCACTTAACACACCCTGTAACTCTTCTGATGTCAAGTCTCGCACACCGAAATACTTCTCTGCAGCTGTCACCACAACCTCTATTTTCTGCAACTTATACATTCCATCCCTGCAGTACAGTTGATAACCATTGCTATAAATGCAAAAAAATTCAATCTTACTAAAACATATATCACTTGTTGGCCTATTCTTCTGTACTGGTACAGATCTCCTACTCACACCACTCCTCTCAGGATACTTATATATCCTAACATCACTATGTCAGGCAAAGACTCAACATCTGCGTCGCACCAAATGACGAGCATCACAAACACCGGGAATCTTCCCCTTCAGTTGGTCAACTTTAACATTTACTGCTACCCCAGTAATCACTCCTTTCAATGGCACACTTTTCTTGAGAGTGAAACAATTCAGATTTCTTGCTCCCATTCGTATAATGCAGAGCTCCTTCTACCCTCACCAATTCCATAGTATCCAACTCTGTTTTCACCCACCCTGAAACCACAAATCGATCAGCCAAAAGGCAAGGGGACACTTTTTCCAAAAACTTCACTCCTACTGTCACAGACTCATCTTTATCCCGACCGTTGGTGCAAGCCTCAGGCTCCGAGAACCTCATCACACCTCCCACCTCCGATACTTTGACCTCATTCCTTTCCATTTCTCCTCCTGCCTTCAGCTCACTCTGCTTACACTTTCTACCATTATTCTTTAACAAACCATCTCCCTTTTTCTGCCATTTGTAACTGACTCAAGCTCACCATCTTCCTCCCTCTCTCTCTTAGACCTCCTCTGCCTCTCTTTTCCCTCCATTCCTCCTCCGTATACCAAGTATACATCTCCTTATGATAATACTGTGCTTCTCCTGACATATATCTTGTTTTTGCTTTCTCAAGGGACACCATTTAACCGGCTGTCAAAATGTCCATTCAATCAGTACGAACCCCTTGGGATGTTGCACTCAGCAGTGCATCCCACTTATAACGCAGCTGCTTCGTCTTGATGTTATTCCAAACCCTCAATGTTAAAAACGTTGCAGTCGATTGTAGATAAAGTGTGGTAGTCTAATGTTAATTTTACAGTGAAAAGTAAATCCTTGAACTCTCACCTCTTTGCCTGTGCAGTAGGCCTACACAATTTCATGTTTTTTCATTTTTTCTTTGTCAAGAATATGCTTAGGCCCAATCTAGATCTGATGAAATGTATGTTTTGAACCTGGGTGGGAATCAGAACATAGACTATTCTAATACAGGCCTGATGGCAAGTGGTTGTGTTTTGGGAGTTGCCTGTTCTCAACTGAATACATTTTTGTGTTGATCATGCATATTCACGCATTGGCTCCACCAGACCAGTGAATTTGAATACATTTCTGTTCTACATTTCCTTCCCTTTATCTTTCCTTGTGAAATAAAAACATGTTCTCTAATTTAAACAAAGAACAATAGGTGTGTTCTCATACTTATACATAACAATGACTTTATTCATTGCGGTATTTGCCTGTGTACTTTTCAGTGTAGGCCTAACCTCCATTTTAGTGGTCAACAAAATATTCTTCTCATGAAGAGAATTTGTCAGGGGCTCAAGAAGCAAGCGGAAAGTTTACACTACTCACAGCCCCACACATTAGAAGCCAGTAATGTACATTTCACAGTGGTTCTTTATGTAACAAATGTTGGCTAATTTCACTTGAAGCAAGCGGAAAGTTTACACTACTCACAGACCCACATATTAGAAACCAGTAATGTACATTTCACAGTGGTTCTTTATGTAACAAATGTTGGCTAATTTCACTTGAAAGCTGTAGTTCTACAGATGCTAAACTGCAAAATACATTACAAAAGAGGAAATCCATCTGTAAATAATGATGACAGAGCCAGTCAACAAGAGTCATTGAGGAAATGTCATCAATGAAATGTCTTCAATTGAAATTCTTCTTGTATAATTTTGAGTCAAAAAGTTTGAAAGAGTTTGAATCAATATGCAGAGTTGTTGGCTTAATGTATTTTTATCAAATATAAAACATACTTTTATTAAAAAGTGGTTTTATTTTGGGGGAATATTCATCAGGCAAGAGTACTTTAAACTTAAATATCTAGGGCTAAGCCTATTAAATAACCAGTTGAATGCCTTTTTAAATAAATAAGACAAACATTTGAATAAAACAGCAATTAGGCTTCAAAACAATTGAATTCGCTATGAACCATTTGATGAATAGGTGTGCGTTTGGGTCGAATAGGCTAATTAAGACTTTTAGCTTGCATACTTATTTTCTATAAAAGTCTACAATTTTAATAGGGTTTAAGTGCATTTATTGTCTGCACTCATACTGTCAGGTGAACACATACGCTACAATAATTTCAATGATAAATAGACAACATTTGTTCATTGGTCATTGGAAAATAGTCAAATGCTTTGCAAACACATTCTTTACAATATGGCGTGGACAGCATTAACGAAAACGAAACTACACATTTGATCTCTATTGGCTATAGGCTAAAACTCACCTGAAGGATGCCCCGGGAAAGTCCTCGCGTGACTCACCGGCCTGTCTAAGCATATAAATGGGCAGGGACTCCGCTGCAATGTCACCGAACCTGCGATTTATAAACACATGCAATACGGACCTGCAGAACTGCAATCAATCGTAGAAGAAATCAGAGTCATGTACCTGCCGTTCATAACCGTTGTTGGCCTTCTTGCGGTATTTACAGTTGCATTCGGCGCTCCAGTTAACCAAACAGTTGGAATCAATTGGAATGAAGTCACAGAGGGTTCTTTAAAACTAAATGAACTTGCTAAAATACTCTTAACTGAGGTAAGTGGTTTATCATCAGTATTCAGTATTGCTAATGGTAAGGTGATGATAAAACTGAATTAAAGTAGGCCTAAACTACCCTGGTTATTGATGCTCTTGTGAGACATTTGGTACCTATTGGTTAAAAACTGGTTCAAATGACTTTGTTTACACTTTATTTCAACCCCAAAAATCAATGTGATGACGTTGAAACAACGTGGGAAATGTATTGGATTTGACAAAAGTAATACATTTAAGAGCATTTCGTCATTTTTCCGCATAACTTTTTTTTTACCGAAATCCAATGACATTGTGTTTTTTTTAAGTTAAATTCACTTTAGTTGAGAACTCAATCAAATGTTAATCAAAACTAGATGTTGAACTGACATCTGTGCCTAGTGGGTAGTCAGACCGTTAGAAGTGGAAATTAATAGGTGCCCGCTACAGGTAGGCAACTTGTATTGAATCTGCCTCTGAAACATTTGATCATGTCCTGCAGGAGCTCAGTCATTTGAAAAATGTGGAAAGAGTTGTCAAAGGGCCAAGAGTGCTGGTGGAAGCCACAGACAAATGTGATCCAAAAAACCTAAGAGCAGATTCAATGGTAAGTCACAACTTCCATTCTGATAGTGAATTAACTTGGACCAACAACTTCAATAAAGCACATATGTGGTCAATGGTTATACAAATGCATTTTTTTTTAAATGTTTAAATAACTAACTAATTCTATCATCTGCCAGACACAAATGAGAAACAAATACACAACACCAAGTGTACAAAACTGAAATAATTAATCACCCTTTGTCTTTTTTTTTACCATGATCCACCGAAGCCTTGTCTTAAGAAGATGGTTTTTGCTCTGAAGAACTACAGTACAGTATTTGGGATAATTAGTCAGTTCAAGAATAACTGTGCAAAAACTGGAAAGATGGTGAACACAGTAGTGAAAAAACTCCTTTTAGAATTGAAGGTAAGTCCAGTGTATTTGAAGTCTGAACCTACTGATCTCTCAATCTACAGAATCATATTTCAATAATTGAGGGGTTGCATATCCTTACTCTTAATTGTTTTGTAGGAGCCCCATCCTCATTCAGAAGAGAAGTGGCAGGAAGTGAAGAGCTGGGAAGAGCCAGGACTGTGCCGTGACAATATTGAGAAGCTGTTCTCCTTCTCCATCCTCATGGCTCGGGTCTTTGCCCCTGGTGATCCTGCAGAACACATAATGGATTCGCCTAAATATTGTATCTAAAGCTGCGAAGCAGGCCACAATTGATTCGTCATCTGTGATCTGTTTCATATTAGACAACATAGTAGTAGATGGACATCTACATTAATTGTATGATCAATTTGATCAAAATAGTCTGAAATGACAAGTAACTTTTGTGGTGTTGTATGTTATTACAATGTTTCATAAACATTTCATTAACACACTTATATATCTGCCTGTGTTCCACTTTGGAACAGTTGTTTATATTTAGGAATGTATTTATATATGTATCTATACATATTAATATATTTATCAAATGTATGAAATTGTGAAGTAACTTAACATATTTTTAACATATTTAATTATTTAACTTATTTCATCTATGTTAACACCTATTTATCTGCCAATGTAATATTTTTTAAACAAAATGTATTTATTATTGGATATAATTTTCCACGTGTTAAATTGCTTAAAAAAATAAACAACTTTTAACTTTTAACTCTTGTTGTGATATCTTGTTGTGTCAATAACATGTCTATTTTTGCCCTTACATCTACTGTAGGGGTGGAGTGACCACCTTTCAATTCTGGAAAATGCCAGATGGGCTGGACCATTTTTTTAGTTGGCTGGGCTAGTCAAAATTGACACACACTCCCAATTTCTTGTTGCTGATAAAAATAAAACAATGAAAAATATGTTTTTTGTTTGTTTTTGAGCAATTTCTCTGTTGTTCTAATCTACACTAAACAAAAATATAAATGTAACATGTAAAGTGTTGGAACCATGTTTCTTGAGCTGAAAAAAACACAGACTTTTCCATAAGCACAAAAAGCTTATTTCTCTCAAATTTTGTGCACACATTTATTCATATCCCTGTTAGTGAGCATTTATCATTTGCCAAGATAATCCATCCACCTGACAGGTGTGGCATATCAATAATCTGACAAAACGGCATGATCATTACACAGGTGCACCTTGTGCTGGAGACAATAAGAGGCCACTTTAAAATGTGCAGTTTTGTCACACGTCACAATGCCACAGATGTCTCAAGTTTGAGGGAGCATGCAATTGACATGCTGACTGCAGGAAAGTCCACCAGACATAAGCTGCCTCCAATGTCGTTTTGGAGCATTTGGCAATACGTAAAACTGGCATCACAACCCCAGACCATGCGTAAATATGCCAGCCCAGGACCTCCACATCGGGCTTCTTCACCTGTGGGATCGTCTTTGAAATTGTTACAAGTTTCGTTCATATTTTTGTTCAGTATATAATGAGCCTTTGGCTGATCAATGGGCAAAGGCCGGCCCCCCTGCCAAGATGGGCCGGGACTGTTTTCTGATAGGCTGAGCTGAGGTCACGCAAACTCATTCAAAGTCAAATGCAGCATTAGCAAAGAGACCTGCTCAGACTCTGTCATCAGTTAGACAACCATGATTATGGATCGTAAAAAACGGAAAGGGTGCCTACAAACCTAGAAAGAGTACATTCTACATTGTCACCTCACTCAAAATGTCTTATTTTTTGGGGCAGCTAAAACCATAAATTGGTCAAAAACTATTATCCTCATGGATTCATGTAATGAAAGTGTCTGCCCTGCCCCTGTGCCTGTGCCCTTGCTGGGGCCTGCTGCTGTGATGAGCCAGGCACTCTTCTCTCCTCCCATATGCTTGAGAGAAAATTTGTTCTGATCATATAACATTTAAAAATGCAATTGTGGGAAAACACAGCTTAGGAATCTTCGTACCCTTGGCCCTGTCGAAGAGTGGAGGGTTTAATCTTTCTGTAGGTATATTTTGTATTTATCACCTTTCAATATTCAGCTCAATAGCAATTATTTTACAACCAAGATATTTGATATGGCTTTGAGATATGGAGCGGCACGTACGCAAATTGTGAACCGGCCATTGTGAGGGAATGGGCCTCTTGGTCTCATGGGTAGTAGCCTACAACTGTGTTTTGTGTTTCCACCTCAGGTGTTGAACCCCAATTTAATTAGCCTATGATATTAGTTAGTGCACATACAGATGTATGTAATTAATCTCTATTGAACCCCCACTGGAAGCGCAGTGACGTGGGCCGGTGGTGATAAATTGCCAGGGTCAAATTATTTTCCCAGTCTGCCCCTGATCTACTGTAATAATAAATATTATTCAACAGCTAATAATCTATGCTAGGGAGGTCATCAAGGAATCTCTAATGGCTGTTACATGATTTCTCAAACTGCAGTCAAGCACTACACTACATAAGAAGGAAGCTGTGCTTTCCTAAAACATTCCTGTTATTCTTCATGGAGGTGCACAGCTTCCTATTGTTGCCCCATACTTCAATATGTCTATTATTGTGGGTAGATGTATAATGCTGACTACAATTCCTTCCAATAATGATTACGTAATGTTGACAGTAATTTAAACTGTCAAAAAAATAATGTTGTACTCACTTTCCCCAAAAAAGGAACTTGCACTCAGTGCACATAAGCTAATGTATACAAGGAAGTTTGGTTTATGACTCATTCCTTCACTGACTGGGCAGAACTCTTTTGAAGACATTTAATTAAAAAGCACACTGACGTACTGGTAATACATAAGCAAAAACATTATTTTGTATTTTATTTCTCCCCCCCAAAATTATGCATATTTGTTTTTTTCTGCCCGCTCATCAGTTGTGGAAAAAGCACTGAATTGTCATACTTGAGTAATAGTAAAGATACCTTAAGAGAAAAGGACTCAAGTTCAAGTAAAAGTCACCAAGTAAAATACTACTTGAGTAAAAGTCTAAACGTTTTTGGTTTTAAATAAACTTAAGTATTAAAAGTCAATGGAATTGCTCAAATGTACTCAAAAGACAAAGTAAAAGTATAAACCATTAAAATTCCGTATGTTAAGCAAACCAGACCGCACAATTTTCTAGTTTTTTTAATTGACGGATAGCCAGGGGCACACTCCAACAGTCAGACATAATTTACAAACGAAGCATTTGTGTTTAGCGAGTCCGCCAGATCTGAGGCAGTAGGGATGACCAGGGATGTTCTCTTGATAAGTATGTGTATTGGACCATTTTCCTGTCAAACTGTATCGAGTACTTTTGGGTGTCAGGGAAAAGGTATGGAGTAAAAATGTCATTATTTTCTTTGGGAATGTAGTAAAAGTAGGCAAAAATATAAATAGTAAAGTAATGTACAGATACCCCAAAAAACGACTTAAGTATTATTTGTTATTATTTTTTATTGAGTACTTTACACCACTGCCGCTCACTCATTATAACTTTATTATTGGGAAGCTGTTGTGCAGTAAAATCCGATTCTGATAATAACTGACATGCACCATTACAGCCAATCCTAAACGAGCAATGGAATGAGCATGTTTAGTGATTTCCTGGTTACAACAAAATGTGAGTTTCTAGCTAGATTGTAAAGAAAGTTTGATCTGAAGTGCTAAATGTCATGGGTTAGCACCTATTCACATAATCTAAATAGATTTTGCAGATCAATTTTAGTTTTCACGGCACAAACAGCTGTTGTTATTTAGCTACAGTAGCTAGCTAGCTAGCTTGCTGGTGGAGTTAGCTTGCTAGTTAGATAGACTTTTAGCTAGCTAGCTCGTTAAAGCAGCAATCGGCAGTGGAAACAATAACAAAGCGAACTCTCCACTACTGTTTCGGTATAAAGCGGGTGTATTTGGCTTGAGAATTGTAAACACTCGCAAATTCAAAGACAGGACTGACCATCCATGATATCAAAACAAGTTTGCAGTATAACTGAAGTACGTATGCACAGTATTTTTTTTACTGCAGTAATTTTGCAGTGTAACTGCAGTTACAGTGCAGTATAACTGCAGTACAGTATCTGCAATACCACAGTTGACTGCATTTATCTCACTTTTACTGCACTTCTTTTGAAAGGGTAGTTTTAACCATGTTTATTATGCAATGCAGTGTTTACATTTACTTTGTTTACAAACATTGGAGTAAAACAAGCATATATTTTGGGTTCTGATGGGGTACGACAGTTGAACTAAGGCATTTGTAAGTAATAAAAAAAAAAAATCAATGGGTACATGTAAGTATGAAAATGGACATAGGTACTGCTGATTGTCCATTTAACTTAAAGAGCTAGCTAACTAATAGCTGACTTCTAAATGACCGGCTGTAGTCACCAAATAAGGACTAAAGTGGCATGAGCTACTCAGTCAGATGAGTTGATGTTAGACCCACTTGCTATATCCACAACAAGATATTAGCTAGTTTTCATAGTAGTTAGCCAGTCTGAGGGAGGGATCATGGCTGTGGGGATCAGTGACAGAATTCTCAATTTCTCAAATACACTTGGATTGGAATATATATATTTTTATACAAGCCATGAAAAGAAAGTACCTACAGTGCCTTGCGAAAGTATTCGGCCCCCTTGAACATTGCGACCTTTTGCCACATTTCAGGCTTCAAACATAAAGATATAAAACTGTATTTGTTTGTGAAGAATCAACAACAAGTGGGACAGAATCATGAAGTGGAACGACATTTATTGGATATTTCAAACTTTTTTAACAAATCAAAAACTGAAAAATTGGGCGTGCAAAATTATTCAGCCCCCTTAAGTTAATACTTTGTAGCGCCACCTTTTGCTGCGATTACAGCTGTAAGTCGCTTGGGGTATGTCTCTATCAGTTTTGCACATCAAGAGACTGAAATTTTTTCCCATTCCTCCTTGCAAAACAGCTCGAGCTCAGTGAGGTTGGATGGAGAGCATTTGTGAACAGCAGTTTTCAGTTCTTTCCACAGATTCTCAATTGGATTCAGGTCTGGACTTTGACTTGGCCATTCTAACACCTGGATATGTTTATTTTTGAACCATTCCATTGTAGATTTTGCTTTATGTTTTGGATCATTGTCTTGTTGGAAGACAAATCTCCGTCCCAGTCTCAGGTCTTTTGCAGATTGGAATATATATATATATATATATATTTTATACAAGCCATGAAATATGTAGAGTATATTGATAGCTACCTACTCACGATAATAGGATCCAGTAACAGATGGTCACTTTACCTGACCTAGTGGTATACTGGAAGGAGAACTAGGCCGCTAGATTTTTACTTCCCACTTGACATCAATGTTCTATATCTGACATAGCCTACCTCATCTTCTCACGTTGATCTATGAAATGAGTAATTGAGGGAACTGTGAAATATGCAAATGATGTACTCATTCTCTTTTTGTTTAGTACAATTTTCACAGAATTGAATTCTAGATTTTGTCATTCATATACCAATCAAAAAATCTGCTCTTTCAAATGTTCCATTTAATATCATACTTCAATTCTAGAAATTAGTAGGAATTTCCCAAGCCCCGTAGGCCTAGATCCAGTATATTCCTTTCCTGCATGAAGTTTCAATGTTTCCTGTATCAAGCTTCAATGTCCAATGACCATCATTTGTAATCAGCCTCTGTTCCCTCAGGATGAATGTGGGTGTGGCTCACAGTGAGGTGAACCCCAACACGCAGGTAATGAACAGCAGAGGGATCTGGCTGGCATACCTACTGCTGGTCACTGTGCTGTACTTGTTTCTGCACACAGTGAAAGGAACTCCTTTTGAGACACCAGACCAGGGCAAAGCTCGTTTACTCACACACTGGGAACAGATGGACAACGGCATCCAATTCACATCCTCACCATCTCACACATTGTACTGTAAGACAGAACATTTGTGCATACTAGTATTATCCATGCTCTTTTGGAGCAAAACTTTTTTTTTAATGTTTTACTTATGGCTTGCAATGATAGATTAACGTAGACGAGTAAGTATTGAATTATTGTATTCTTGTTTGTTATCAGCATTGAATAATAACCCTAAACCATCTGTTAATTATTCAGGTATATTCTTGCCAGTTTCTACACCAAGTACGATGCCACGCATTTCCTGGTCAATACAGGCTCTCTCCTCAGTGTCCTCCTTCCAAAGCTGCCCTTGTTCCATGGAGTACGAATATTTGGGATCAATAAGTACTGACACAACTGGATAGTATCAGATTTATGTTTTATTTATGTGTAGTTCATTTCTAAGGTCCAGAGGCAGAAATGAAGAAGACATGTTCAGTAACTTTGAGCTGTTTTGAAGGAAATTGTTGTTTTTATTGCACAGCTCATGTTACCTCTCTGACCCAAAAACAAAGGAAGCAAAATGTGCTGAACACCAAGCTATAATGATTAAGAGTTACTGAGTGGCCTCTGCTTTATTTCACTATATTAATTTTCATTATATGACATTTATAATGTTTGTGTGCATGTATCCTCAAACCATTCTTCTCTCTTTGGTTGGATGACATGTATTTGCCATTATTTTCTAGAAAGAGCTTTAATGTGAACTTCATCAGCTTGAAAACTAAGTCTTCATAATTACTTGTATTTGTCCACACATTAGAATGTGTGATTAGAGAGTTTAGGATAGTGGGAGCCATCAAAATGGAATGGTGGGCACCAGTATGTTTGTGGTGCCTTAAAGTTTTCAGTTGGCTGCCACATTTTTTACATTTAGTTTGTTGACCAATCCATGTGAAGACTCTTGGATATACATTGCCACGTGAGCATTCTCAATATGTGATAGTGCCTAAAAATAAATGTTCCAATATCAGGTTTTGATTCTTCAGCCTATATCTATATACTTCCTGTGTTTGTTTGGAAATTTGGGGTATATCCTTACCATTTTGTACACACACACATGTGCACTGTGCAGCATATTAATAATTACACAAGAACACGTTTAATTATTGCATTGATTGTTCTCATCTAATCCCACGGATGGTGTGGGTTTTGAATGACATAAGAGGGAAACCTGAGGGGAATGTTCAGCAGTGAGGAAAAGCAACACAGGAGTATAGTAACATTGTGCAGGAGTGAGGGGTCGTACCATCATGTAAATTCTCAGATTGCCTGTGTGGGGATTCTGGGGAACTCCACACACTTTACATGAGGCTTGTCACGTTTCCTGTGATGTGCTGATAAAACAGGGATTTCCGCCTGAGATATGACCATGTTTGCATTTCAGTTATGAGGTGTCTCCCTACTGAGGTGGTGTGTTTGCTCTCCTGGGGGAAGTAGTGGAAATGGTGTCCTGGGTAATAATTTGACTATGCTGTAGAATATGCCAATCTGTTTTTCCTGGGAAGCACATGCAAATGATATAGTAGATCCACCATCAGCTGTCAGACTGCAGAAACCCATATGGGGTTGCCTGACTCGCACCCACTGTCTGGAATGCAAACAACATGTGTCACCTTTTCAGAGGTAGAAGTGAAAAGCAAAAGTGTTGCACCACCTGGCTTGAGAATTGCAGCTAACAGGATAATCTATTCTGAAACCTGGTAATATTGAAGGTTGTCAAGGTGAACATTTTAGTTAGTCAAAGCATTGGGTGTTTGTCCCTAAATACCAGAAAATCCAGAGTGGTCTAAGACACTGCATCTCAGTGCAAGAGGCGTCACTACAGTCCCTGGTTCGAATCCAGGCTGTATCACATCCGGCCATGATTGGGAGTCTCATAGGGTGGCGCACAATTGGCCCAGGGTAGGCCGTCGTTGTAAATAAGAATTTGTTCTTAACTGACTTGCCTAGTTAAAATAAATATACAGCATAATAATACCAATTAGACCCTGGATACATGTTGATACAACCACATTACTTGATGAATATCCAAGTTTACCCTAAAAACAGGTCATCAGTGGTTCTGCTTCCACTTTATTTCACAATCACTGATTTTATGATGCATGCCTTTGAATTACAACATGCAAAAATTACAAAGCCAGTATTTATAACTATGCCGATCAACAGCATTCTGTTAAATACAGGGGGACTGTGTCATTTATTAACTGAATTTCAGAGTATAGGTTGTTATCTGAAGCATATCAGAAGTACCCTAGAAGTTTCACATAAAGCTGCATATTCCTGGATGATTCTATCAGTTTTTAAAGAAACCCCAACTCCTCATGAAACTAGGTATTTTTCCAAAATTTGAACAAAAAAATAAATACATTATTCAGTTTGGATATCATTTTCTGAACATTCTCTGCTCTTACTAATCAGGAAAACTTTGGGGATTCTAGGTAACTGTCCCCGAGTAGCTTGAGAACCTCATAAAAATGGGTGGGGAAAGATAAGTCTTCTCTGACTGCAAGTTATTGTGGAAGGAAACCCACCTCACCAGAGACTACTGTAACTGCAAAATGAGGTTACCCGTATGCTTACTGTGAAATACTGTATATTCACATAAAAGGTGTATTGCACCCCCTGTTGTTCATGTATAGCAGTTTCAGTACAACTCATACAGACAATGCATCATTCAGTACCACCATCTTTCTAGGGATTTATGCTCCTCTCAGTATTCCCCTTCTACAGCAACAGGCGAGTGGGCTTTCCACTGGTGGAAATTATGTCTCGATATGAAGTGGGATTTTATGATATCATTAATTTGACATCCACATGATTATTTACAATGAACAGTACACAACTACCTGGCCACCAAATCTGTAAAGGCTTATGCATAGCCAATTCTACCACACAGAATAGAGGCCAGAATACAAAAATACAATATCTCACAGTATAAAAGTATTATCCATTTTTAAGGCAATGCTTGTGATATGCTGTCCGAGGGTAACTTTGGAAGGGCCAGTGTCCCCGAACCCCGTCTCCAGTATTTATGCCGGCAGGATAGGGCCAGTCTGTCCTATCTGGTGTAATTCTCCAGTCGTATCTGGTGTCGTGTGTGATCTTAAGTATGCTCTCTCTAATTCTTCTCTCTTCCCTCCCGGAGGACCTGAGTCCTAGGACAATGCCTCAGGACTAACTGATGACCCCTGGCAGTCCCCGCCCCCAATCCACCTGGTCGTGCTGCTCATCCAGGTTCTCCTATTCTGCCTGCGGTTATGGAACCTGGACCTGTTCACCGGACGTGCTACCTTGCACCTGCTGTCTCGACCTCTGAATGCTCAGATTTGAAAAGCCAACTGACATATACAGATGGTGCAAAAGGTCAGCACCTCAGAAGTAACAGAAGTAATCATTCCATGGAGGGCCAAGTGTCTGCTGGTTTTTGTTTTTTCCTTTCAATTAAGACCTAGTCAACCAGGTGAGGGGAGTTCCTTACAAATCAGTGACCTTCATTTATCAATCAATTACGAGGGAGCAGAAAAAAACCTGCACACACTCAGACCTCCATGGAATGAATTTGACTCGTGCTCTATACATCACTGATTATTTGACTACGCTGGTGATCTACAAACTTTAAACATCTTGAAGAACAATCCGGCTTTAATGGCCATGTACTCTAAATAATTTCCATCTGGCACAGCCAGAAGAGGACTGGCCACACCTCAGAGCCTGGTTCCGCTCTAGGTTTCTTCGTAGGTTCCAGCCTTTCTAGGGAGTTTTCCTAGCCATTGTGTGTCTACGTCTGCAATGCTTGCTCTTTGGGGTTTTAGGCTGGATTTCTGTAGAAGCACTGTGATAACTGCTGATGTAAAAAGGGATTTATAAATATATTAGATGGATATGAAACCTATAAATCTCAGTCCAAACAAAACATGAAACTAACTAACTGAGAACATAACAATGTAGACGTGTCACACAACGTCAAAGAAAGGTTATAATACTTGCAATGGTACACTTACACATGACTGTTTTTATTCCCATACATTTTTAAAATGATATAAATTCAAGCTCAATGGCGATAAACATCGTGCTTTAAATACCAAAATATGAATTTCTTCCAACAGATGTCAGTTTGCCTTTTTTTTCTTAAAAAAAAAAAAACTTGTCAGCTATGAATTGCTCCCCGTTTACATCGACACGTGTTTGATGACACAAAAAATTGTTACGTAAAATCAACAACAATACCAAAGATAACAAATGTTGAAAAATTACCTTGCAGTTAAGACCAAGATAAAGTTGTGACATTCCTCCAAGAAAATAAAATACCCCATTCTTAGTGGTCATAAACCTTTACTTACTGACCAATAGGTTTCTCAGATTAATTCAAACACAGGACTCAATCCTAATTTGAGAAACACTACAGTCTCATTTCTCAAGTCAGAATCTGGCTCTGTGTCGATAACCAAAACAGGTGGTTGCGATAAGCAATCTACACTGAGTATACAAAACATCAGGAACACCTGCTCTTTCCATGACTGACTGACCAGGAGAAAGCTATGACCCCTTCTTGATGTCACTTGTTAAATCCACTTCAATCAGTGTAGATGAAGGGAAGAAAACAGGTAACTTTTTTTTATTTTTAAGCCTTGAGACAATTGAAACATGAATTGTATGTGTATGTGTGCCATTCAGAGGGTGAATGGGCAAGACAAAAATGTTCCTTGGAATGGGGTATGGTAGTAGGTGCTAGGCGCACCGATTTGAGTGTGTCAAGAACTGCAACGCTGCTGTTTTTTTTTAAGCTGAACAGTTTTCCGTGTGTATCAAGAATGGTCCACCACCCAAAGGACATCCAGCCTACTTGACACAACTGTGGGAAGCATTGGAGTCAACATGGGCCAGCATCCCTGTGGAACGCTTTCAACACCTTGTAGAGTCCATGCGCCGACAAACTGAGGCTGTTCTGTGGGCAAAAGGGGGAGCAACTCAATATTAAGAAGGTGTTACTAATGTTTTGTACACTCAGTGTACAATATAATGTATGCCGCAACCTGGATGCCAGACATTAGCTCACAGGCTTAGCAATGGCCAGATTCCACCATCTCCATGGCGATTCATGAGCACCTGTCTTATGGTTGGAGGAGAGCTGTAGGGGTTGAAAGCCAGTCAGCACTATGCTCCATTAACCTTGCTACAGGAAAATAATCACATCTATTCACCTTCACAAGTCTCTGTCTTTCCATCCAAGGTCTTCTTTTTTCAAAGCATTCATCATATTCTCGTCATCATCATCTTCCTCATCCGTGTCAAAGAAATCATCCTCAAAGAACGATCCATATTCCTGCGCGTGCACAGAAACCTCATTCGATATCAGGTGAGGTGATCCCTCCACAAAATCGGCAAACCTGTGGATCACAACATCAAGCTTTTGAACAACACTGATCATATGTTTAGTTCAAACCAGGAATGGGAAAGAGACAGTTAGGTGACTAGTAATAGACCTAAAAAGACAATAAGTCACCCTGGGACCGAAATCTAGCTTTTCAGGCTAGCAGTACATACATTTCAGTAGGTACTTCAATGCTACTGACTGTCACCTTTTTGGGGATGCAAGTCGAGAGACGGTCTTCCATTTGCTGAAGTCTGGACTGCTGCAGTACTTCCTCAGCTCCTCCAGGGCATGCTGCGTCTCCACCTCCCCCTGTTTCTGGAACTCCTCTTCAGTCAGCAGCCGACGAGGCTCTGGCTTCCAGCGCAGAGTTGGCGTGACTTTGCTGCACAATGAGAATTCTAACATTATTAAAAATGCCAATAAACACAAATAAAAGAAATCATTAGAGTTATAAAAAACTACCGCCAAGCCAGAAGGATCAATGAAATGGAATACTCCAGGTTCTTAGAGCAGAAGGCAGCCACGATGATGGCCAACGCCACTTGCTGAACCTGGATCCCACTGTAGATCAGTAGCAGGCCAAACAACTGCAGTGTCCAGGACAGGATATTTATACTCCTTTCCTCCACAAGAGGGCCATGACGATAGCACACGGCAAAACTGATAAACCCAACCACTGCAGCATAGCCTAAAGTACACAGAAACCATTAATTCAACTGTTCCTACTACAAACATGGAGCAATGGTTGTGGACTTATCATACCAGATACAAAAAGTTTGAGCGATAAACAAGGCACTTCCCAGAGTTTGTTGCGATTGTGTTTATTACAATCGATACTTACCAAAAGCCACGTGCCAGTGCTCTCTCAGAATCATCTGCAGGTTCCTGAACACAAGCTGGATGATGTAAATGGAAAAGGACCAGCCACCAACTATTACCATGTAAAATGGGCTTTTCTGAGAAAAGAAAATGAAGATTATGGGGCATGAAATCTAAACATATATTTTCATAACTCTCGTACATGATACAAATCAGAATGGTCTCCCAAATATGAACTCGGGGTACACCCAGACTTTTTGCTTTGTTCAAATCAAAATGTGTTAGTAGTGGGTGAGGCCTTGATATAGAAGACTTGACTTCTTACCTTGGGCAGAAAGCGTGCCATGATGAAGATGAGGATGATAAGGGAGGCAATCATACCTGTGCTCATGCCAGCAGAGTAATAGAATACCTGACTCCTGTTAGACAAAAAAACACAACAATCATCCTAGCTGCAGGAAGTAGGGGTGCTGCAGCACCACCTGATAAATCAGAAATAAATAATAATCCACACTGTGAGAAAAAAATGGTGTTCACTGGGCCTTTATTACTCCTGTATGAGTGGACAAAAATTGTCCTCAACAGCGTGGCAAGAATAAATTCTCTACAGCCCCACCCCTAAATATCGTCCCGCAGCCATTACAATCATGAAGGCGAAATTATCAGGATCATGTCATTAAAAGAGAGGGTAAAATGTGAACACAATTAATTTAGTTACCTGCTGAGTGAGTCTGCAAAGATGAATAACAGCACTCCAGCCAGGAATGTCACAAACATGTAAATGTCAAATTCTGCAGGAGTAAAGCAGACAGCAAAGATTCCACATGAGCCTATTACATATTGATTTCGTAACTAACAATGACACCCCACCTTTCCTTTTAACTTACTTCGTATGGGCATTACAGTGTATTGTGCTCCAAGGTTGATGGGGTCGATCTTGAAGCAGGTCTTTGGGCTGAACAGGCTGATGCTGATGGTGGTTTCATTGGTCTGCTCAAGCATTAGGTACTGCACAAGACCCCAGACACTGAAGTGTTCTAGTTCCTGCAGCTTCTCCTCATCCTCCACAACAGTCACCTTCAGCTGTTTCGAGCTCCAGACTCGAATCTGTCAGCAATAAGACAAGTATTAGCTACACACAAATATAAAACATACAGTGCATTTTGGAAAGTATTCAGACCGCTTGACCTTTTCCACGTTACGTTACAGCCTCATTCTAAAATGGATTAAATTAAAACAAATCCTCAGCAATCTACACAACACCTCATAAATGACAAAGCAAAAAAATATATATATATATTTTTTTAATTAATTAAAACTTAAATAGAAATACCTTATTTACATACAGTGCCAGTAAAAAGCTTGGACACACCTACTCATTCCAAGGTATTTCTTATGTTTTACTATTTTCGACATTGTGGAATAATAGTGAAGACATTAAAACTATGAAATAACACATACGGAATCATGTAGTAACCAAATAAAAGTGTTGAACAAATCAAAATATTTTAGATTTCAGATTCTTTAAAGTAGCCACCCTTCACCTTGATGACCAGTTTTGCACACTCTTGGCATTCTCTCAACGATTCTCTTCATGAGGTAAACATCTGGAATGCATTGCACTTAAAAGGTGTGCCTTGTTAAAAGTTGTGGAATTCCCTTTCATCTTAATGTGTTTGAGCAAATCAGTTGTCTTGTGACAAGATAGGGGTGGTATACAGAAGATAATAGGACTTGGTCTTTTACCAAATAGGGCTATGGCAAGAACAGCTCAAATTAACAGAGAGAAATGACAGTCCATTACTTTAAGACATGAAGGCCAGTCAATTTGGATAATTTCCAGAACTTTGAAAGTTTCTTCAAGCGCAGTCGCAAAAGCCATCAAGCACTACAGAGTTCAAGTAATAGACACATCTCAACATTAGTTAAATAAAAGGTTTAAAAAAAAATAGGAGACTGCATGAATCAGGACTCCTTGGTCGAATTGCTGCAAAGAAACCACTACTAAGGGACACCAGAAACACAAGAAAATACTTCCTTGGGCCAAGAAACACAAGCAATGGAAATTAGACCAGTGGAAATCTGTCATTTGGACTGATGAGTCCAAATTTTAGATTTTAGATTCCAACTGCCGTGTCTTTGTGAGACGCAGAGTAGGTAAACGGATGACCGCCGCATGTGTGGTTCCCACCGTGAAGCAAGGAGGAGGTGTGATGTTGCTGGTGACACTGTGTGATATATTTAGACTTCAAGGCACACTTAACCAGCATGGCTACCACAGCATTCTGCAGCGACACGTCATCCCAACTGGTTTGCTCATAGTGGGACTATCATTTGTTTTTATACAGGACAATGACCCAACACACCTCCAGGCTGTGTAAGGGCTATTTGACCAAGAAGGAGAGTGATTGAGTTCTGCATCAGATGACCTGGCCTCCACAATCAGCCGACCTCAACCCAATTGAGATGGTTTGGGATGAGTTGGACCGCAGAGTGAAGGAAAAGCAGCCAACAAGTGCTCAGCATATGTGGGAACTCCTTCAAGACTGTTAGGAAAGCGTTCCAGGTGAAACTAGTTGAGAGAATGCCAAGAGTGTGCAAAGCTGTCATCAAGTCAAAGGGTGGCTACTTTGAATAATCTAAATATGTGTTTAACCCTTTTTTGGTTACTACTTATTTCATAATTGTGATGTCTTCACTATTATTCTACAAAGTAGAAAAGCCACTCCTCAGTAAAAAGGCACATGACAGCCCGCTTGGAGTTTGCCAAAAGGCACCTAAAGTACTCTCGGACCATGAGAAACAAGATTCTCTGGTCTGAAGAAACCAAGATGGAACACTGAATGCCAAGTGTCACATCTGGAGGAAACCTGGAACCATCCCTATGGTGAAGCATGGCGGTGGCAGAATCATGCTGTTGGGATGTTTTTCAGCGGCAAGGACTGGGAGACTAGTAAGGATCGAGTGAAGGATGAACAGAGCAAAGCACAGAGAGATCCTTGATGAAAACCTGCTCCAGACCTCGGACTGGGGCGAAGGTTCACCTTCCAACAGGACATCTACCCGAAGCACACAGCCAAGACAAAACAGGAGTGGTTTCAGTACAAATCTCTGAATGTCCTTGAGTGGCCCTGCCAGATCCCGGACATATACCTGATCGAACATCTCTGGAAACCTGAAAATAAACGTCCTCTCACTGTCAACTACGTTTACTTTCAGCTAACTTAAGATGTGTAAATATTTGTATGAACTTAACGTGTTTCAACAACAGACAAACTGAGTTCCACAGACATGTGACTAACAGAAATTAACAAGGGGGGGTAAAAATTAAAAGTAACAGTCTAATCTCCTCATGGACTGCACCAGATTTTCCAGTTCTTGCTGTGAGATGTTACCCCATTTTTACACCAAGGCACCTGCAAGTTCCCAGACATTTCTGGGGGGAATGGCCCTGGCCCTCACCCTCCGATCCAACAGGTTCCAGGTGTGCTCAATGGGATTGCGATCCAGGCTCTTCGCTGGCCATGGCAGAAAACTGACTGTCTTGCAGAAAATCATGCACAGAACGAGCAGTATGGCTGATGGCATTGTCATGCTGGAGGGATGTCAGGATGAGCCTGCAGGGAGGGTACCACATGAGGGAGGTGGATGTCTTCCCTGTAACGCACAGTGTTGAGATTGCTTGCAATGACAACAAGCTCAGTCCGATGATGCCGTGACACACCGCCCCAGACCATGACGGACTCTCCACCTCCAAATCAAACCCGCTTCAGAGTACAGGCCTCGCTCATTCCTTCGAATAAACACGACTCCGACCATTACCCCTGGTGAAACAAAACCGCGACTCGTCAGTGAAGAGCACTTCTTTCCAGTCCTGTCTGGTCCAGCAATGGGTGGGTTTGTGCCCATAGGCGACATTGTTGCCGGTGAGGATCTGCCTTACAACAGGCCTACAAGCCCTCAGTCCAGCCTCTCTCAGCCTATTGCGGACAGTCTGAGCACTGATGGAGGGATTGTGCGTTCCTGGTGTAACTCAGGCAGTTGTTGTCGCCATCCTGTACCTGTCCCGCAGGTGTGATGTTCGGATGTACCGATCCTGTGCAGGTGTTGATACACGTAGTCTGCCACTGTGAGGACGATCAGTTGTCCGTCCTGTCTCCCTGTAGCTCTGTCTCACAGTATGGACATTGCAATTTATTGCCCTGGCCACATCTTGCGGTCCTCATGCCTACTTGCAGCATGCCTAAGGCACATTCACACACATGAGCAGGGACCCTGGGCATCTTTCTTTTGTTGTTTTTCAGAGTCAGTAGAAAGGCCTCTATAGTGTCCTAAGTTTTCGTAACTGTGACCTTATTTGCCTACCGTCTGTAAGCTGTTAATGTCTTAACGACTGTTCCAAAGGTGCATATTCATTAATTGTTCATGACTCATTAAACAAGCACGGGAAACAGTATTTAAACCCTTTACAATGAAGATCTGTGAAGTTATTTGTATTGTTACAAATTATCTTTGAAAGGGTCCTGAAAAATCATTTTTTTTTTGCTGAGTATAGCTGTGCAGTAACGATCTTCAGCCAACCTGACAGAGCTTGAAAGGATCTGCATAGAAGAATGGGAGAAACTCCTCAAATACAGGTATGCCAAGCTTGAAGCGTCATACCCAAGAAGACGCACGGCTGTAATTGCTGCCAAAGTTTTCTCAACAAAGTGCTGAGTAAAGGGTCTGAATACTTGTGTAAATGTAATACTTCAGTTATACATTTTTTATAAATTACCACACATTTCTAAGAACCTGTTTTTGCTTGTCATTATGGAGTATTGTGTATAGATTGATGATGGGGGAAAAAATGATTTAATCAATTTTAGAATACAGCTGTGACCTAACAAAATCTGGAAAAAGTCAAGGGGTCAGAAAGGCATTTTCTGATAAAAGCAAGGCACCACAGGCTGAAATGAAATGTCCATTAGTATTCTCAAAAAGTAAACAAAAATGTAAACTCGATGAAAATGTTTTTATTAATTTTAATATCTTTAGAATGAAAATCAATAATTTCGAAGCTCAGTACATTAAATTACACCCAATTTCAAAGCCCATTTGATAGTGTTACAAACTGGACTATATTTAGTAACTTAATTTGAAGATATGGTGATTGGGTATTAATAGGGGTTTGGCAGACTAAATTTCCGAAAGTCAGACTCTTGCCACACGCCAACTCATTTTCTCAGCTTCAGAAGCATCTGCATTCACCACATTTTGTGTGGTATCCTTAGACACAGTTTAAGTTGGAAGTTTACATACACTTAGGTTGGAGTCATTAAAACACATTTTTCAACCACACAAATTTCTACTATAGTTTTGGCAAGTCAGTTAGGACATCTACTTTGTGCATGACACAATTCATTTTTCCAACAATTGTTACAAACAGATTATTTCACTTATAATTCACTGTATCACAATTCCAGTGGGTTAGACGTTTACATACACTAAGTTGACTGTGCCTTTAAACAGCTTGGAAAATTCCAGAAAATTATGTCATGGCATTAGAAGCTTCTGATAGGCTAATTGACATCATTTGAGTCAATTGGAGGTGTACCTTCAAGCTCTGTGCCTCTTTGCTTGACATCATGGGAAAATCAAAATAAATCAGACAAGACCTCAGAAAACAAATTGTAGACCTCCACAAGCCTGGTTCATCCTTGGGAGGAATTTACAAACGCCTGAAGGTACAACGTTCATCTGAACAAACAATAGTACGCAAGTATAAAAACCATGGGACCACGCAGCCGTCATACCGCTCAGGAAGGAAACGCGTTGTCTCCTAGAGATGGAACGTTCTTTGATGCGAAAAGTGCAAATCAATCCCAGAACAACAGCAAAGGACCTTGTGAAGATGCTGGAGGAAACAGGTACAAAAGTATCTATATCCACAGTAAAACTAGTCCTATATCGACATAACCTGAAAGGCCACTCAACAAGGAAGAAGCCACTGCTCAAAAACCGCAATACAAAAGCCAGACTACGGTTTGAAACTGCACATGGGGACAAATATCATAAATTTTGGAGAAATGTCCTCTGGTCTGATGAAACAAATATAGAACTGTTTGGCCTTAATGACCATTGTTATGTTTGGAGGAAAAAGGGGGAGGCTTGCGAGCCGAAGAACAACATCCCAACCGTGATGCACAGGGGTGGCAGCATCATGTTGTGGGGGTGCTTTAATGCAAGAGGGACTGTTGCACTTCACAAAATAGATGGCATAATGAGGATGGAAAATGATGTGGATATATTGAAGCAACGTCAGCCAGGAAGTTAAAGCTTGGTCGCAAATGGGTTTTCCAAATGGACAATGACCACAAGCTTACTTCCAAAGTTGTGGCAAAATGGCTTAAGGACAACAAAGTCAAGGTATTGGGAGTGGCCATCACAAAGCCCTGACCTCAATCCTATAGAAAATGTGTGGGCAGAACTATAAAAGATTGTGCGAGCAAGGAGGCCTACAAACCTGACTCAGTTACACCAGCTATGTGGAGGAGGAATGGGCCAAATGTCACAACTTATTGTGGGAAGCTTGTGGAAGACTACCCGAAACGTTTGACACAAGTTAAACAATTTAAAGGCAAAGCTACCAAATACTAATTGAGTGTATGTAAACTTCTGACCCACTGGGAATGTGATGAAAGAAATAAAAGCTGAAATAAATCACTCTTTACTATTATTCTGACATTTCACATTCTTAAAATAAAGTGGTGATCCTGACCTAAGACCTACATTTTTACTAGGACTAAATGTCAGGAATTGTGAAACTGGGTTTAAATGTATTTGGCTAAGGTGTATGTAAACTTCCGACTTCAACTGTATATTCTCCAGAATTGCCCAGAGAAAATTGATATGTTGTCCATTTTTGATTCTACATAACATTTTCTTAGGAAACTTTTTTTTTTTTGTCTTTAGTATTTTACAGATAGAAAGATGAAAACAAGCATTTATCCACAATGTGCTCTGGACACGTCCGGTCCTGGAATGTCTAAACAAAATTACAATATCATCCAGTGTCCATAAAAATGTAATAGTGCGATTTGCAAATATTCACATATTTAATGAGATATCAACATATTTTGGAATTTTGACAACGAGGCCCTTTATTTACTTCCCTAGGGTCAGATTTGTGGATGCCATTATTACGTCTGTCTGCAGTACGAAGGAAGCTCAAGGTAGTTTCACAAGCCAATACTAACTAGTGCTAGCACAATGACTGGAAGTCTATGGGTATCTACTTCTTCATTGCGCTGACACCAGTTAGCAAATTCCTTCAAACCGCCACCAGAGACATAAATGGTATCCTCAAGTTCATCTGACTCTGGGGACGTAGATAAAGGGCCTCGTTGCCAAAATCTTGAAGTATCCCTTTAATAAAATATTTCAGAAAAGTTAAATATACAACAATGAAGTTGGCAAGAGCACAAACAGATTTGGGACTAGACTACTTTTCTCTTACCTGGATTCTTGTCCATGTTTCCTTCCAACCTGGAACAATTGGGTTGAGATAGCAGAAGTGACTCGACCCTGTTCTGTCAGACTCCTGGCCATCTTTGATATTGATTATGTTGATATTACTTCCTGTGAAAATTGCAAGTTGTGAGGGCACGGACTGTATTTACCAGCAAACGTTTGTATACTTTGCACAATCTGCTAGCAAGCCAACTAAAGTCAAGCTGGACATTGGCTTTCATGACAGAGTTTAGCTAGTAGCTACATATCTACTAACTTATGTAACGTAAGTGAGACACCAGAAACAGACCACGATTTAAGTATTTGGCTAACGTTAGCTGACTTGGTTATAGCTAACGTTAGCCACGCAAGTAATGTTAAAGGTTGTGGAATGTGGACTCGGAGGGTTGCAGCAGCTGGCTAGCTAAAGTTATTTTCTGGTACTAGTTTAACTTTCCATTTTAATCACTTAGCTAGCTAGAATATATATATATATATATATATATATATATATATATATATAATCCAATGACTAAGAAGGAAGGGTCTAATCTCACCTGGATACTGACAGAATAGCTAACGTTAGTTCGCTAGCTAAAACGTTAGTTCACCTGGCTGGACCAGTTAAAACGTTTGCTAAATTTGCTCGATAGCTTGCCTCATCGCAAACAAAAAGTTAGCATCACTAATTTCAAATTGGCTATCAATTCCCCGCCTCAAATGACCTAGCTAGCTATATACTATACCTGAGGTTTGGTGTGAACCTAATATACATAAAAGCACAATTAGCAAAACTATTTTGGAGAGGGGTCCATTTTTCCATTTCATGTATCCCGCCATGACAGAAGTCTACACCGAAACCACGTGGTTCTTGTTACAGAAACAACTACCCAATCACATAAGAGGTAAACTGTTCCGATACATTCAAGATGTGAATGTTTATGAATTTGTAGAAATTATGCGAAAATAAGACATTATGGGCACAGATAGAACAAATCTTGATTATAAGTATATTTGTTATGGGGGTATATTTTTCTACTCTGACTGTAGATGACCAATACATCACACCTTGGTCTGCGGAAGAAAAAAATCGAATGCGTTACAATCTACTTGAAAATATGCAATATTTCCTGTTCTGTCTTTCTACCACAGAGGACAGCCATCCGCTTACCTTAAAGGTAAAGTGGCTCGATTTTCAGTCAATTGCTGTAGGTGGTGTTTCGCTATCACATACACCTCATCACCTTTTGATGTTGTGAATTATTACACTTAAGGACTTTATTTGCTGCAATAGTGCTGACCGCTTGGTCCCTCAACGCAGATGGTTAAATACTATAGGAAGCCTAGGCATAGAGCTCTGTAATTATTGTACAAATGTGTTTTTTCAACTTTTAAATTTTTATTTTGATAACAATTCGTTTTTATTGCATATATCTGGTGGTTTTGAGCCATGGATTTGCGGTTGACTGACAGGTTAAATATTTTTGGCTTGGCTAGCTAGTTAATGTTTTAGTTTTAAAAAATGCACCTAGAGGGACACATTACCAGCTTTTTTGTTTCACCTTGCTGCCAGTTCGTGATCCTTTAAGAACTTGATGAAAACAGCAGTGCTGAGGCAGAGGGCTTGTAGTGAGGACGACTGGCTACTATTCTGAACTTTGTGTAGTGAGCTTTTTGGTGCCCAGAGCTGCTGGAGGCATCAACCAAGTGGGGGCTACACAGAGTGGAAGCCCAGTGGTTATAAGACAGGCTGGTTCCCAGACTTGCCCTCTACAAGATCATCAGCAGACTCCATCACCTTTGTCTACCATCCTCTGACCAGCTCCCTTCACTCAAGCCATGAACTGACCCTCTCCATCTTCAGAGGATGCAGCATTCAAAGACTTCGCCTCTCTTGGTTGACCTGTCATGATACTGTACATTGCTTGCTTGTTTTTTTGCTCTTGAATCGCTTTGAGATTATATGAAAAGCTCTCTCTTCTTCATCTTCTTTTTTTCTCTTCTTCTTCTGTGGATTTTATACGGCGGTTGGCAACCAACTTTAAGGTGCAGTACTGCCACCAACTGGACTGGAGTGTGGACCAGAGACAGTGAAGGTCTAAATCCTACCCAATAATCTAATCTCCCTAAGGAAACGAAATACATCATTAAATACAACATCCCCTGAAGATTTCCCTAACAGTTCACATTATCCTGGTTCTTCAACCCCATTACTCCACAAATCCAATAACATTTGCTCCCTTTCTCTCACATATTTCTGGCACTGAAATAGAACATGTTCCACTGCCTTCATCTTCTGACAATGATCACACCTCCCAGTCAGATGTTTCCCCACCACTTTCAATGTACTATTAAGCCCTGTATGTCCAGGTCTCAGCCTTGTGACTACACTTTCCTCCCTTCTCTCTCGGCCTGAGGACCTCTCTGCCCCCTCCTTTTCCTGGATCTTATACAGGTGTCTTCCCTTACACACCCTGTTCCACAACTCTTGCCACTTATTTTTTAACCACTATTCTTATTAATCCCATGATTTCTGCTTTACTGATTGACAGTTCCATCTCAACATTAGGATGTTTAAGAGCCTGCTTGGCAATAATATCCACTTCCTCGTTCCCCCCTACTCCCTATGAAAAGCTCTAGAAATTGTAGTGTAGAAATGTAATAACTTAATATTATTATCACTGATTAGTCCATTATTAATGTAGGCCGCTCTGTGTAGTGTCGCTCTGTGGTACAGGAAGGCTATAGCTTTCCGCAGAGAAACACTGAGCACTACATGACTCAGAGATCCTCTGATATCATCCCCTATGTCACAAGGAACAGCACTATCTGTAGCCCTTAACAGAATTTGGTCTTCTCTTTGGTCTTTTCTAAATAGAAACTCTGTAGACATTGACTACAATATTGTCTGTGAGTAGGTTAATGTTGTTGAGCCTATATAGTTTAATCTTAAATGAAAATAAAATGTTCACACTACAAGATTATCACCATGTGATATAGTGTGAATGCGACCAAGTTATGAATCACCATGTGAACTCTTTCAGAATTGTGATCATGACTACGTCCCCTGGCCTTCGAAAACCTCATCCCCATGCAACACAACTTTTGAGAGCTCTGATCAGCTCACTCCTACTTGTGCCTGCCCTATATAATGGAGCTATATATGGGGAGCACCAGTACCAGATCAATGTGCAGAGGTACAAGGTACTTATGTACATGAAAGCAGGGTAAAGTAACAAGGCATCCAGATAGATAATAATAACAGTAAAATAAAGAACAGTAGCAGCAGCAAATGATGATTGTAAAAGTGTGTGTTTGTTTGTGTTGTGTCGGGATGCGTGTTATGTGTGTAGATGTATGTGTGCGTATGTAGTGTTTGAATATGTGAGGGATTTGTGTGAGAGTGACAGTGTAGTGTGTATATAAAGTCTAGTGAGTGAGCATAGGGTCAGTGCAGATAGTTTGGGTACCATTAATTGACTATTTAGCAGTCTGGCTATTTAACAGTTATGGCTTGTGGGTAGAAGCTGTCTCAGAGCCTGTTGGTCCTTGAGCCGATGCTCCGGTACCATTTTTTGGACGGTAGCAGAGTGAACAATCTATGGCTTGGGTGGCTGGAGTCGGGCAATTTTTAAGGCCTTCCTTTGACACCGCCTGCTATAGAGGTCATGGATGGCAGGGAGCTCGGCCCCAGTGATGTACTGGGCTGTCTGCACCACCCTTTGTTGTGCTTTGCGGTCAAGGGTGGTGCAATTGCCATAGCAAGCGGTGATGTAGCCAGCCAAGATGCTCTCGATGGTGGAGCTGTAGAACTGTTTGAGGACCCATGGCAAATCTTTTCAGCCTCCTGAGGGGAAAGAGGTGCTGCCATGCCTTCTTCATGACTGTGTTGGTGTGTGTGGACCCATGTTAAGTCCTTAGTGATGTGGACGCCAAGGAACTTAAAGCTCTCGACTCGCTCTACAACAGCTCTGTCGAGGTGGATGGGGTCGTGCTCTCCCCTCTTTCTGCTATAGTCCATGATCAGGTCCTTGGTCTAACATGCTGACCACACCGCTCGCGTCGCTAGCGGTACACCTACACTGCTCTCGTGCCTTATCGAGCGTTTGCGTGGCCAGGCGCTAGAATATTTGTGATGCTCAATGCGCTGCAAGTCCTGCCTCTCCCATCTTCTCATTGGTTTTTCAGAGCATATACCCACTTGCCATCTCCTCATTGGTGTTTAGGAGCATATACACACGTGGGTGATTGAAAGATGAACTGACATCCACACTCCAGTCGGTTGTAGTAATGCACCGTAAAGTTGGTTGCCAACCACCATATAAAGTCCAAAGAAGTAAAAAAGAAGCCTGAGGAAGGAGGAGAGATGACGAGAAAGGAATTCGGTTTACCGTTTCATCTGTGGATTCATTGTCGGAGTAGAAGACCTTGTGATTTCAAGTAAAATAACAACCTAGCTAGCTAAATTGCCATAAATGTTTTAATGCTTTTCGACCTGTCCCCCGATTAATATAATTGGTTCAGAGTATGTTTTGATATTTCAATCTACGTGTCCTGATCGTGTCTAGTGTGGGGGTACAAAATCAACATGCGCGCAATGGCACACATGCGCATCCGGTTTGGTCAGCATGTTACTGACATTGAGGGAGAGGTTGTTGTCCTGGCACCACATTCTCTCTGTAGGCTGACTAATCACTGTTTGTGATCAGGTTTACCACCGTTTTGTAGTTAGCAAACTTGGTGATGGAGTTGGAGTCGTGTGTGGCCACGCAGTCAAATCAAATCAAACTTTATTTGCCACATTCGCCGAATACAACAAGTGTAGACTTTACCGTGCAAGGCTTACTTACAAGCCCTTAACCAACAGTGCAGTACAAGAAGAAGAGAATATTTACCAAGTGGGCTAAAATAAAAAGTAACACAATAAGAATAACAATAATGAGGCTATATACAGGGGCACCGGTACCCAGTCAGTGTGCAGGGGTACAGGCTAGTTGGGGTAATCTGTACATGTAGGTGGGGGCGAAGTAACTATGTATAGGTAACAATCAAACAGCGATTAGCAGCAGTGTACAAGGGGTGGGGGGGGGGGGGTGTCAATGTAAATTGTCCGGTGGCGATTTTTATGAATTGTTCAGTAGTCGAATGGCTTGGGGGTAAAAGCTGTTTGGACTATGATAGTACGTTGGTGATGTGGACACCAAGGAACTTGAAACTCTCGACCCGTTCCACTACAGCCCCGTCGATGTTAATGGGGGCCTGTTCGGCCTGCCTTTTCCTGTAGTCCATGATCAGCTCCTTTGTCTTGCTCACATTGAGGGAGAGGTTGTTGTCCTGGCACCACACTGCCAGTTCTCTGACCTCCCCCTATAGGCCGTCTCATCGTTGTCGATGATCAGCACTACCACTGTTGTGTCGTCAGCAAACTTAATGATGGTGTTGGAGTCGTGTTTGGCCAGGCAGTCGTAGGTGAACAGGGAATACAGGAGGGGACTAAGTACACACCACTGAGTGGCCCCAGTGTTAAGGATCAACGTGGCAGACATGTTGTTGCCTACTCTTACCACCTGGGGGCAGCCCGTCAGAAAGTCCAGGATCCAGTTGCAGAGGGAAGTGTTTAGTCCTAGAGTCCTTAGCTTAGTGATGAGCTTCGTGGGCACTATGGTGTTGAATGCAGTCGTGGGTAAAAATGGAGTACAAGAGGGGACTAAGTACACACCCGGTGGGCCCCCATGTTGAGGGTCAGCATGGCAGATGTGTTGTTGCCTACCGGCACCACCTGGGGCCAACCCATTAGGATGTCCAAGATTCAGTTGCAGAGGGAGGGATTAAGTCCCAGGGTCCCTAGCTTGGTGATGATCTTGGAGGGGACTATGGTGTTGAACGCTGAAATCTAGTCTATTAACAGTATTCTTACATAGTTATTTCCCCTCTTGTCCAGGTGGCAGAGGGCAGTGTGAAATGCAATTGGTATGCGAATTGGAGAGGTTCTACTCTAGGGATGATGGTGTTGATGTGTGTCATGACCAGCACTTCATAATTACAGATGTGAGTGCTACAGGGCAATAGTCATTTAGGCTGTTACCTTGGCGCTCTTGGGAACATGGACAATGGTGGTCAGGTTGAAACATGTTGTGATTACAGACTGGGACAAGGAGAGATTGAAAATGGCTGTGTATGCTTTGAAAACGTGCCCTGGTATTCCGTCTGACCCGGTGGCCTTGTGATTGTTAATCTGTTTAAACATTAGCTCACATCGGCCTGGGAGAGCGAGATCACACAGTCATCTAGAAAAGCAGGTGCTTTCTCGCAAGGGACGGTGTAAAATGAATCGAAGCGAGCATCAAAGGCATTTAGCTCGTTTATGAGTTCTGTATCGCTGGGTAGCTCATGGCAGGATTTCCGTTTGTTGTCTGTTATCGTCTGCATACCCTGCCACATACGACATAGCCGATGTAATATGATTCCACCTTCCTCCTATATTGTCCTTTTGCATGTTTGATGTCTCGTCGGAGGTCGTAGTAGGATATCTTATGTGTGTCCATGTCCCGTTCATTGTAAACGGCAACTTTAGCCTTTATAACAGCGCGGATGTTGTTTGTATTCCATGATTTTTTGTTGGGATACGTTGTTATAGCAACGGAGGGGATGATATTGTCTATGCATTTATTGATGAAGCCTGTGACTGTTGTGGTAACTCCTCAATGTTATCAAATATATCCTGGAACATACCCCAATCTGTTCTAGCGAAACAGTAGCCTCGCGTCTGTTTCGTCCGAGCACTTCTGTATTGAGCGCAACAAATGGATTGATTTAATTATTTCAGTCGTCACTAAATTAAGTCTACTACACATTTGTTTTAGGCTTACAGTTACATTAAGAAGTGTGTACATTTTATAGGCTAGGGCATCACTGATGAAATTAAATGAATAGTGCTACACCTTGACATATTACAGGCTCAACTGATAGGCCTAATAACTGTTGTGGAAATGGAACTGCTACTGTGTGTACTGTGGATGATAGTGAAACTTGTTGTTGACGGTCATTTTCCATTACCACTTTTTTATGCTTTCTGGAACCAGATTAGATCATGGAGGGCGATTTAGAGAGGGAGGGGCTTAATGAAACGACGAATTGCTTCGTCAACTTCCCCAACAACTTGTTTCCAAATTTCAACCAACGCCTCACATCGCTTCGCCGCCTCCACTTTTCCAACTTGAAAACAAAGGTAAGTGCTATTTCATTCAAGTTTGTTTTTCAATTCTTTGATGTTATACTATGACTGTTAAATCTGAAATCAATAAAGAAAGAAAAGGTTAGAGAAAGGAAAAAAAAGTTTGGTTTTGAGAATGCGGAAACGTCATGTTTAACTAAAGCTGTAGTCTAGTATACCTTTGTCTTTACGGTTACTTAGTAGTCAATTTAACTAATTGAATTTGGTTACTAACGATAAGCTAGAACAATAGTTACATTGTATCCTGGGCCCTCTGATTAACGGTTTGGTTGGTCATTGTTGCCTCAGCGATGGGTGTCGCAGTCTTGATTTTAAAAAGTGAATTTAAAAAAAGTCCGAATTCCTATTACGCTCCCCAGTCAGTGTTCCAATATCAATTGTTTACTCATGATTTGTTTTAAATGTATTTAATTTAATAAGCCCATTTGTCACGTCAATCATACGAGGCCTTTCAGGGCTAGCGGCAGAACGAATCAATTGTACGGATCTTTGATTTCCATCGGCGTGCACGTTTTTTCACTGGACCCCATGTGTGCAGGCGCTTGCGCGTTTTAATGGGTGTAATAGTAAAGAACATAGGCAGCTCGTGTGTTTCAAGTTTGGGAAAGCTTACGTTTTAGCCTACCGTTTCTACCGATCTGCGTGCCAGTTATGATGATTTTTATATGCGCATTTTCGTGGAACAGTTTCATTTCAATAACGTTTTCATTTCTGAAAGTCATTGTCATGTGTTGAGTAATAAACATCTGAAGTAAAATTATACAAATCTTAGTTTTATTTCAACTGTGGCAAGAGCACTAGCCTCTGCCATATGGACACATTAATACACTGTGCTCCATTGGAGGCTAAAGAAATAGACTATAGGCCAGTGCCGCAGTCGGCATATCTTCCATGGTCTACTAAGTAAAATGCATAGGCAGAAAGCCGACAATTAAAAACAGTGGAAAATATCCTGATGAAAGAACTTGCATTTTCGATCACATTCATCTCTCTACTCCGCCTGTCTGCCTCCCTTTCAATCCGTCTTGATTAGCTATTGAATTTCAACGTATTAAAATTATGACTGGGTCTGGCCCAACGCTGTAGCTAGCGACTTTCCAATATTATATCAACTAGCCTATTCAAACTTGAGTAAAAGTAAAGATACCTTAATAGAAAATGACTCAAGTGAAAGTAACCCAATAAAATACCACCTGAGTAAAAGTATTTGGTTTTAAATATACTTAAGTCTCAAAAATAAATGTAATTTCTAATATATACTTAAGTATCAAAAGTAAAAGTATACCCAAATTCCTTATTAGGCAAACTATTCCTACCATTACAAAGTTTGGGGTCACTTAAAAATTCCCTTGTTCCTGAAAGAAGGAAAACATTTTTTGCCCTTTTAAAATAACATCAAATTGACAGAAATACAATGTTATTAATGACTAATGTAGCTGGAAAAGGGTTTTTAAAAATTGAATATCTACATAGGCGTACAGAGTCCCATTATCAGCAACCATCACTCCTGTGTTCCAATGACACATTGTTAGCTAATCCAAGTTTATCATTTTTAAAAGGCCAATTGATCATTAGAAAACCCTTTTGTAATTATGTTAGCACAGCTGAAAACTGTTGCTCTGATTTAAAGAAGCAATAAAACTGGCCTTCTTTAGACGAGTTGAGTATCTGGAGCATCAGCATTTGTGGGTTCAATTACAGGCTCAAAATGGCCAGAAACAAAACAGAGTGCTTTCTTCTGAAACTCATCAGTCTATTCTTGTTCTGTGAAATGAAGACTATTCAATGTGAGAAACTGAAGATCTCGTACAACGCTGTGTACTACTCCCTTCACAGAACGCGTAACTGTCTCTAGACAGAATATTAAAGGAGTGGGCAGCCCCAGTGCACAACTGAGCTAGAGGATAAGTACATTAGTGTCTAGTTTGAGATATAGACGCCTCACAAGTCCTCAACTGGCAGCTTCATGAGATAGTACTCGCAAAACACCAGGCTCAACGTCAACAGTGAAGAAGCAACTCCGGGATTCTGGCCTTTTAGGCAGAGTTGCAAAGTAAATGCCATATCTGACTGGGAAATAAAAAATATAAGATTAAGATGGGCAAAAGAACACTCACTGGACAGAGGAAGATTAAAAGTAACAAATAATTAAACAACAGCAGTAAAATAACAAAGCAAGGCTGTATACAAGGGGTACCGGTACAGAGTAAATGTGCGGGGGCACTGGTTAGTCTAGGTAATATGTACAAGATTTAAAGTGACTGCATGATGATAAACACTGTAGCAGCAGTGTAAAAGAGGGGTCTGGGTAACCCTTTGATTAGGTGTTCAGGAGTCTTATGGCTTGGGGATGGAAGCCGTTTGGACCTAGACATGGCACTCCGGTACCGCTTGCCATGCGATAGCAGAGAGAACCGTCTATGACTAGGGTGGCTGGAGTCTTTGACAATTTTTGAGGCCTTCCTCTGACACCGCCTGTTATAGAGGTCCTGGATGGCAGGAAATCATTCAAAATGTAATGAGTACTTTTGCATGTCAGGAGAAAATGTATGGAGTAAAAAGTACATTATTTTCTTTAGGAATATAGTGAAGTTAAACTAGTCTAAAATCTAAATAGTAATGTACAGATGCCTAAAGAAAAAAACTGAGTAGTACTTTTAAAGTATTTTTTACTTGAGTACTATATATCACTGAACAGCAATTTAAAAAATATATATATATATTTTTATGCTAATGATTCTCTGGTCATGCTCCCTGGTGAAGTATTTTTGAATGATTCTATTTAGACAGGAGTATCTGTATAATTTTGTCGACACATCAATTTACCTTGGGCAATCCAGCATCCTAAAGGCGTCCTGAATGCTTGCCAGCTGAAAAAGTTCGGAAGAGTTTGTGCATATATTATGACAACAATTTGTGACGTTATTGTTTGTTTTGGACATCGGCAAGTTTTTTTCTGGCTGTTCCGGCACACAACATTTCTCTGGAGGCAAACCAAAGTCATAGCCGCCTACGCCCCTTCGTCAGTGATTGGTCAACAGTGGGATTTTTCACAAAATTATTTCATTCAACGAGAAAGTTTTCATGCACATTTGTTCATTAAAAAATACTGCATCAAACATCTTAGATGTAAAATTGTGTGACTAAGATCTCCTTGGCAAAACGTCTAAATGAATGACTCTTTAACAATGCACTGTGAACCGGCCAACTTTACTTTCCAATTCGCAAGAGGCTGAAACCAGAGATCTGTAAATAATGACAAGATGCTCATGTCTCCCCCTAACAATGGGAGTATTTGTCCCAAAGGCAAGAGGCAGGCGACAAGCTTAGGTCTGCATATAATTCCCATATGAACTCATTTTGGTTTATCCTGGACATATTTTTGAGAGCGTGATCCCCCTCGCTTTGCCTCTTCCTCTCTGCTGTAACTATCAACGGAGGAAGCATCTGGGCGAGCGAAACAGCGCCTCCCTATATGTAGCCCATGTATCTGATGCTGTCTGGACCAAAAGATGTCATACTATTTCTGGCCAGACGGCATCATGACATCTTTTGATCCAGACAGCATTAGATACAAGGTCTACACATACTGAGACAGAGGGGTGCTGTTTCGCTCGCTTGGATGCTTTGACTGAAGTTGATTAATCTTTCTGTCGGCGCGCGTCTCAGTCAAATAAATGATCAATATTTTATTTGTACGGGCAAGGGGGTACGGTAGGGCGGGCCAAAGCCCCCTAAGGCCTACCCATAACTCCGACCCTGCATGCCTTTCCAGATGAAGCTCTGTGAACTAAAGTAGCCTAATCTGAAATGGGGCAGATTACAAACAATTAACCAAATTTAATAGCCTATGGTGGCCTCTTAATGACCTGTGTCACCCAATAGACACTGAACAAAAATATAAACGCAACATGTAATCATTTCTAAGATTTTACTGATTTACGGTTCATATGAGGAAATCAGTCAATTTAAATAAATCCATTAGGCCCTAATCTATAGGTTTCACTTGACTGGGAATACAGATATGCATCTGTTGGTCATATATATAAATATAAAAAGAGCATGCATCAGCAAACCAGTCAGTATCTGGTGTGACCACCATTTTCCTCACGCAGCGCGACACATCTCCTTCGCATAGAGATGATCGGGCTGTTGATTGTGGCCTTTGGAATGTTGTCCCAATCCTCTTCAATGGCTGTCCTAAGTTGCTGGATATTGGTGGGAACTGGAACACGCTGTTGTACATGTCGATCCAGAGCATTCCAAACCTGCTCAATGGGTGAAATGTCTGAGTAGCAGGCCATGGAAGAAGTGGGACATTTTCAGCTTCTAAGAATTGTGTACAGATCCTTGTGACATGGGGCCGTTTATTATCATGCTGAAACATGAGGTAATGGCGGCGGATGAATGGCATGACAATGGTCCTCAGGACCCCATCACTGTATCTTTGTGCATTTAAATTGCCTTCGGTAAATTACAATGGTGTTCATTGTCTGTAGCTTATGCCTGTCCATACCATAACCACATCGTCACCATGGGGCACTCTATTCACAAGGTCTGCCATCTTCCCGGTACAGTTGAAACCGGGACTCATCCATGAAGAGCACACTTCGCCAGCATGCCGTTGGCTATCGAAGGTGAGCATTTGCCTACTGACGTCAGTTACGACGCCAAACTGCAGTCCGGTCAACACCCCGGTGAGGATGACGAGCACGTAGATGTGCTTCCCTGAGACGATTTCTGACAGTTTGTGCAGAAATTCTTTGGTTGTGCAAACCCCCAGTTTCATCAGCTGACCGGGTGGCTGGTTTTAGACAATCATGGCTTCTTCACCTGCAGATGTGGTGGTGCTGGGCTGTTGTGGTTACATATGGTCTGTGATTATGAGAAGAGTTGGATGTATTGCCAAATTCTCTAAAATGATGTTGGAGGCGGCTTATGGTAGAGAAATTAAATTATATGGCAACAGCTCTGTTGGACAATCCTGCAGTCAGCATGCATATTGCATGACCCCTCAACTTGGGTCATCAGGGGCATTGTGTTACAACTGCCTGTTTTAGAGCTGCCTTTTATTGCATCCAGCACAAGGTGCACCTGTGTAATGATCACGCTGATATGCCACACCTGTCAGGTGGATGGATCATCTTGACAAAGGAGAAATGCTCACTAACAGGAATTTAGACATACAGTACCAGTCAAAAGTTTGGACACGCCTACTCATTCCAGGGTTTTTCTTACTTTTTAAAACTATTTTCTACATTGTAGAATAATAGTGAAGAGATAAAAACTATGAAATAACCCATTGAATCATGTAGTAAGCAAAAAAGTGTTAAACAAATCAAAATATATTTTATATTCTTCAAAGTATCCCACCTTTGCCTTGATTACAGCTTTGCACACTCTTGGCATTCTCTCAACCAGCTTCAACTGGAATGCTTTTCCAGCAGTCTTGAAGGAGTTCCCACATATGCTGAGCACTTGTTGGCTGCTTTTCCTTCACTCTATGGTCCAACTCATCCCAAACCATCTCAATTGGGTTGAGGTCAGGTGATTGTGCAGAACTCCACCACTCTCCTTCTTGGTCAAATAGCCCTTACACAGCCTGGAAGTGTGATGGGTCATTGTCCTGTTGTGTGTTTAGCAGAGCTAAACTAGATCTAAGCCTAGGCGATGACGCAACAAGTGATATCCTAAAACTCCTCCACACAATTTTGTATTTGTAATAATAGTTCTTTACAGTCTCACTAGTTAAAATGTATTTTTCTTTGTCTTGAGCCAGGGTCTTGATCCGGACTCGCGATGGGTGTCGAGGGAAGAATGAAATGTGTGAAGTACCTACTCTTCTTTTTCAACTTCATCTTCTGGGTGAGTAATGCAGGTGGAGGTTTGGTATCCTGACTGGCTAGGATGTACTGCTTTTGGCCTTTTGAGTTCTGTACATCTGGTGGCACTAATACAACCTTCATCTAGATTGATTGTGAAATGCCTCTGACACTCAGTTAACACATCTCATGATTCATTAAGAAAGTTTCACAGTTCCTCGAACTGATATAGTTTTGATGTGGTGTATCAGTTTGGTCCATGTGATATGTTCAAGACAAGTTAGGTAATTGGTCGACTTACTAAGAAAAGTGTCTTATTTTCACTAATACTGAAAATAAACATCTTACAAATCTGGAAAAGGGCATGTGATCATCATGACTCTTTACAGCTGTAAAAGTTATACAAGCCGCCTCCAACTGTCGGTTGTGATGTAGTTAGTTTTGCCACAAAAGGACATTTTTATGTTTGGTGTGGGACCGAGAGCAAGGTTTCTTACTTTTCGTTAGCTTACCTCAGTTTCTGAGCCTCTTAATTGTTTGGCATTAAACTGTTATTTTAGTTAGTTGACCCAGTTTATATGTAGCCTATAGCTGGTTATGTGTATTTATTTAAGCTATTTCTCTCCAACTCCCCAAGACTGTCATTACTTAGTCTTGTAAGGCCAATACGCAGGAGTCCGTCAGCTGACCCAGGACACATACGCACACAAACTCCCATTGGAAAATATAAAAAATGGTGTTAATGTTTAACTTCTAAAATTCAATTGAAAGAGGAAGTAAGGACTTGAGAGGGAGGGGGGGGGGTGAGTGAGAGAGAGGGAGCATGTGATGTATCTGAGTCTTGTGACCTGTTCAAAGTATTGTGAAAATATCATGTGACTTGTTCTTTTTTTATGGTCTGCATTCACTGATACAAAGCCTTCATGTGAAAAGTTAAGATCTCTTGACTAATCCCTGGGCTATGTTGTAATAAGAGGTCAGAACCTGCATGTGCATCGCTCTGTCCCCATTTAACCATTTAACAAACATCAATCTATTTTTGTTACTACCTGGACCTACCATTTTGGTTTTGAAGTATTGAAACCAATCTACATGGTTTTGAAGGTGACTAAGAAGGATTTAGATTACAAATAAATAAATTGTGAAGCTTTTGCGAGTGCGGCACACTAGGCTGACAGGAACATTAAGCGCCCAACATTTAAACATTTCCTTTTTATTAAATCATTATTGTGCATATAGGTGTTTGACATACAAATGAAACAAATATGCCTTATTAGGTTGTCTACAATGCCTTTGAATTCAGTTTTAGAAACACAAGTTTGGCCAGATTCTGTGGCTTGCGGCTCGTGCGATGGTGCCTGGAGAGCAGGCCAGTAGTGGTAAATACCGAGCTTGCAGAGCCACTGGGGATGCTAAACAACCTTCGGGCCACTCTTGCCAGGCTGGGCATGGATGCAGAGTTGTTTAGATTTTAGATTTTTTTATAGTTTGACCAAAGGTTTAGTCAAAATAACCCTACCAAAACGGAAAGCGTCTCTGAACGAGGTAATATGTCAGGCCTATTGTGCCAAAATCAATGACAGTGTATTGAATAGATAATATAACAAACATGAACAACTTTTAAGGGGCTAGCGTTTTTGTCTATAAATACTTTGCTAGAACAACACATTTAGCTAGCTTCCAGCCTCGTTCCTTTCTGTTAGCATGTGCACATAGTAAAACATCATGCTTTCTAAAAATACACTTTTTCTGATTATTTGGTTGTGGATGCTACATCACTCCCTCTCTTGGTCCTTCTTTGTAAGTCACCCTAATTTTGCACCCCTGTGATTTATCAGTTTCTTTATGAAACTATTTAGCTTCTAAAAGTTAAAGCAAGGGGCTATAGCAGCACACAAGTAGACTACAAATGCATGCTGAGCTGGGCATGTCCTGAGCTCTTGAAGTGTGCACAATTGGAGAAGGCGAGAAGGTCCAATGTTCCAGCCTTTGGGGAAATTCGCTCCGCACTCCAGTCAAATTGGGAACGCTCAAGCTCCACTCTCCTTACATACTCTGCTACAAAGCAAGCATTGGTGACCTATGAAGCTTTACCACAACTTTTTTTGAAACCTTTTAATTTACAAATGTAGAAAAATATAAACATGAATATTGAACATAAACAAAATTGTATATTTGTCAAATGTTTCAATATATCAGACATATCGAAGTTCCCGGGTGGGATCTCTGTCTTGTTCCTAGCTCCTAAGCAACTTTACACTTTATATTTTTGTGTGTTATTTCTCACATTATTTGCTCAGAATGTTTTTGTGCATTATTACCTATAACTTTCGGATATTAGATTGGCGGTCACTCACCAGCATTTTGACCAGAAATACGACATTCCTAAATTGTATCCTTTATTCATCATTGTGGCAGTTTACAGGAACTCAAGTCCTTTTGTCAAATCTGAGGGAAATGCTACCGAAGTTTTATCAACATCTCACCTGTGCAACTCGCGCCTCAAACTCAACCATTGTTACACTCTTTTCCGGGACGGCTACAAAGCTCTCCCCGCCCTCCCTTCGGCAAATCAGATCACGCGTCCATTCTGCTCCTCCCTTCCTATAGGCAGAAACTAAAACCGGAACTATCCATGGTAAAGACAGTTCAACGTTGGTCTGACCAATTGGAATCTATGCTTCAAGATTGTTTTGATCACGCGGACTGGGATATGTTCCGGGTTGCCTCTGAGAATAACATTGACGTATACACTGACTCGGTGACTGAGTTCATCAGGAAGTGCATTAGGGATATTGTTCCCACTGACAATTTTTTAAAACCTATCCAAACCATAGATGGATTGCAGCATTCGCACACAAATGCAAGCATGAACCACCACATTTAACTACGGCAAGTTAACTGTGAACACGGGACGAATACAAACAGTCCAGTTATGCCCTCCGTAAGGCAAACCAGCAAAACGTCAGTACAAAGTGGAGTCGCAATTCAGTGGCTCAGACACAACGTATGTGTCAGGGACTCCAGACAATCATGGACTCTAAAGGGAAAACCAGCCATGTCAGACACTTTGAGAGGCTAGTTAAGGATCATATCACCTCCACCTTACCTGACACCCTAGACCCACTGCAATTTGCATACTGCCCCACTAAATCCATGGCGGATGTAATCGCACTGCCTTATCCTATCTGGACAAGGGGAATACCTAGCTATCCTCAAAGCGCATCACTAAATTCTGGGCCCTGGGTCTGAACCCCGGCCTGTGCAAATGGGTCCTGGACTTCCTGACGGGCTGCCCCCAGGTGTTGAAGGTAGGCAACAACACCTCTGCTACGCTGATACTCAACACAGGGGTCCCACAAGGGTGCATGCTCAGTCCCCTTCTGTACTCTCTGTTCACCCATGACTGCGTGGCCACGCATGTCTCTAACTCAATCATTAAGTCTGCAGACAACACAACAGTGGTAGGCCTGATTACCAACAATGACAAGACGGTCTGTAGGGAGGAGGTGAGGGCCCTGGCGGAGTGGTGCCAGGAAAATAAATACATTTTCTCCCTCAACGTAAACAAAACGAAGGAGCTGATTGTGGATTTCAGGAGACAGCAGAGGGAGCACATCCCATCCACATCGACAGGGCTGCAGTGACTTTGAAACGTTTATAATTCCTTGGTGTACACATCATTGACAGTCTGAAATGATCCAGCTGTTTGGTTTTGTGCCTCTTCAACCTCAGGAGGCTGAAGCAATTTGGCTTGGCCCCTAAGATCCTCACAAACTTTTAGCATTCTTTCGGGCACTATCACCGCCTGATATGGCAACTGCACCGTCCACAACTACAGGGCTCTCCAGAGGTCACACTGCCTGCCCTCCAGGACATCTAAAGCAACCGGTGTCACAGGAAGCCAAGAAGAAGATCAAGGACCTCAGCCACGGCCCCCCCCCCCCATTACCATCTAGAAGGTGGGGTCAGTGTAGGTGCATCAAAGCTGGGCCCAAGAGAGAGAGAGAGAACGCTTCTATCAAGACCATCGTGTTAGTCACCATTTGCAGGCCTCCGCCCAGTACCCTGCCTTGAACTTTAGTCACGGTGACTAGTCTGCTACCACCCGGTTACTCAACCCACACCTTAAAGGCTGCTGCCCTATGTTCATACTTTCCTGTAGGAATAGGCCCTGTAACTATTGCTGTACATTTACTATTCTATTCTACAGATATACTACATATTCTATCCATATATTGTCTATATGTCCCATCATACAGTGCATTCAAAGTATTCAGACCCCTCAACCTTTTCCAAAAATAACATAACATTAGGCTTTTTCTAAAAGTAATAAAAATACAACAGTTTTCCTCATCAATCTACACACAATACCCCATAATGACAAAGCAAAAACAGGTTTTTATACATTTTTGGAAATTTATTAAAATGTTATTTATTTAAGGATTCAGACCCAGACCCTTTGCTATGAGACTCGAAATTGAGCTCCGGTGCATCCTGTTTCCATTGATCATCCTTGATGTTTCTTGATTGAGATATTGATTGGAGTCCACCTGTGGTAAATTCAATTGACTGGACATGATTTGGAAAGGCACACACGCCTGTCTATATAAGGTCCCACAGTTGACTGCAATTCAGAGCAAAAACCAAGACATGAGGTTGAACGAGTTGTCTGTAGAGCTCCGAGACAGGATTATGTCGAGGTACAGATCTGGGGAAGGATACCAAAACATGTCTGCAGCATTGAAGGTCCCCAAGGACACACTGGCCTTGTCATTATGGGGTATTGTGTGTAGAATGAGGAACAAAAACAATTTAATCCATTTTAGAATAAGGCTGTACCGTAAGTCAAGGTTTGAATACTTTCCGAATGCACTGTATATATTAATATTCCAGACTGACACTTCGCTTCCTAATCTTCCTCTTAATTACATTTATTTAACTTTGTAGATTTTTTGTGTATTTTCTTATAGTTAGATATTACTGCACTGTTGGAGCTAGAAACATAAGCATTTCGATACACATATTTAGCAGATGTTATTGTGGTTGTATGTGACCAATACGATTTGATTTCTTCTCATATTCTTTCTTCTCAGGTGTTTAATGGCACACACTGTACATTTCTTTTTACATGATAATCTTAATGAGTATTTGTATTGAGATGTAAGGCTACAATTAGTGTCATGGCCTCTTTCTTCTGCATGTTATCATTTTCATCCCTCTGTGTACCTACCTGTCTCCACTATATAGAAACCAGGAATTGACCAATCCTATTCCTAACCCATGTCAAATATTTACATTGGTATTACCTGTGATGAAAGGACCTGAGTTTGGACCGGATGCACCTGGATAAAAAAACTTAAAAAAACTGGGGCAATGACATATCACACCAGTCAGGTGATATTCCACGGAACTGACCTGCCATTGTGGGTGTAGGTTTTGCTGGGTTTTTCCTCCTGTAAATATTAGGCTATATTGTCTAGGTGCTTTGTCTTGATACATGACCGAAAGTCAGATCGGTTGTGGTTCGACCAGTTTTTGCGAGTTCTCCGAGCTGTTTCTCCTGGAGCTACTGCACATTTATTTCCAGGACTTTTTTGAAAGGGGGAAATAGGAAGTCTTCATAAAATCTGAGTCAAAACACTTTATGAAACAGAAAGTGATGATATATCAAACATGCTATATAACTCACATTTGTCCTGGTGCCTAAACCAATCTAAACTATGGCTCAAATTAGGATATGGTACATGATTTGTTTGTTACTTCCATAACTTCATCATACCTAGTAACTAGTATCATGGATAACTAGTAGCCTGTCCTGTCATCTCTGATTGTGAGCAACACACCAGTGAGATTGGGCCTATATCCTATTACATAAATTCTCCATGTATTACAGCCTTGCTGTAATCGGTCCAGCACCTGTCACCCAATGCATACAGAGGTGTGTTTGTGTGACCATCCTGTTTATTCAACCTACTCCGGTTGTTTGTTTATTTAAATGACCAGGGCTGGACGCCATTAGCAAATAACCATGATAGTAACTGTCATTCTAGAATGAGTGTCTTCACACAAAAAAAAAATCTATAAATTACTTATTCGCATTAGGGCCCTTGATCATTCCTGTATTAGTTCATTTAAATGATAACTTAAACAAGGGGAAAAGGCCGGATCTGATGTACACTTGTCTGACATTTACATATTTCTGTACAGCACTTTGTTACATCAGCTGATGTAAGGGCTTTATAAACACATTTGATTGAAATTTGACATGCACTTAAGCACTTTCTTGCCATTTATAAGTATGACCTCATACTATACCAATGTATCATTCAGTTGTACAGACTACAAACTTGGCTGTACATGTTCGGGGTTTAGGCTAAGTACGATCCTGTTCACATGACATATTTCAAAGTGTTTGTATAACACAACAGATATTCAATGATTGTAGAAGCCCATGCATGCATGATGTGAAGTTATGTGTATATTTCTGTGACCTCATCATTTAACTCTTTCTTCCATCTCTCCATTTATTTCTCTCTAGCTGTGTGGTCTGGCTCTGGTAGTGCTGGGAGTTTTGGTTCAGGTGGCTCTCCACAGCACCGTAGTGATCAATAATGTCTCAGCCTCATCAGCCCCCTTAGTCCTCATCGTGGTGGGGGTCATCGTCTTCTTCATCGCCTTCTTTGGCTGCTGTGGAGCCTGGAAGGAGAGCTACTGCATGGTCACCATGGTATGTACACATATAACATGACATTTATGAAGGAGAGCTATTGCATGGCCACCATGGCATATTTACATATAACAACATGACAACCTGTATTAGGGGAGGGGGCTGCTGCATGGTGGTCACCCTGGTATTCCAAACAAAACATAATGTATCCAAACCATTAACTGCATGCATGTTTGATCTTGTTGAAAAGCAGTCTGAACCAACATTTGACAACGCTCCATACTTCTCTTTTACATCTAGGCAACCTTTTTTCTGTAGTGAATGCAGTGTTTGTTACAACCAGACATAACAGATTTTGTTACCTGAAATAGAAAAGGATTTTACAGTAGCTCAATCTAAATCCTTATTAATGTTCAGTTCATCGGCTTATCAATGTGTTAAGTCCTTCAATCGTTAAAAAAAAAGAGCATATATATAATGTGTGTGTGTGTGTGTGGAAACATCTAGGAGCAACAACGGCTCAGCCGTGAAGTGGTAGGCCACGCAAGTTCACAGAAGGGGACTGCAGAGTGATGAAGCACATAGCGTGTAAAAAATGGTCTGTGCTTGGTTGCTACACTCACGACAGAGTTCCAAACTGTCTCTGGAAGCAATGTCAGCACTAACTGTTCGTCAGGAGCTTCTTGAAATGGGTTTCCATGGTTGAGCAGCCACACAAGCTTAAGATCACCATGCGCAATGCCAAGCGTCTGCTGGAGTGGTGTGAAGCTCGCCGTCATTGGACACTGGCACAGTGGAAACGTGGTCTCTGGAGGGATGAATCACACTTCACCATCTGGCAGTCCGACGGACTAATCTGGGTTATGGTAGATGCCAGGAGAAGGCTACCTGACCGCATGAATAGTGCCAACTGTAATTTTGGTGGAGGGATAATAGTCTGGGGCTGTTTTTAATAGTTTGGGCTAAACCCCTTAGTTCCAGTGAAGAGAAATCATAACACTACAGCATACAATGACATTCTAGACAATTCTGTGCTTCCAACTTTGTGGCAACAGTTTGGGGAAGGCCCTTTCCTATTTCAGCATGACAATGCCCCCATGCACAAAGCGGGGTCCATACAGAAATCATTTGTCGAGATCGGTGTTGAAAAACTTGACCTCAACCCCACTAAACACCCAGGGGATAATTTGGAACGCCGACTATCAGCCAGGCCTTATCCGTGCCCAACTTCACAATTGCTCGTGGCTGAATGGAAGCAGCAAATCCCTGCAGCAAATGTTCCAACATCTAGTGGAAAGCCTTCCCAGAAGAGTGGAGGCTGTTATAGCAGAAAAGGGGGGACCAACTCCATATTAATGCCCATGATTTTGGAATGAGAGATTTGACGAGCAGGTGTCCACGTACATTTGGTCACGTAGTGTATCTGAACTCTGCGCTCATTTAAAAAAAGTTTTATCATTTATTTTCTCCTAAGTTTTCTATCCTTCTGGGTCTGATCATTATCACTGAGATTGGTGCTGCCATCGCTGGATATGTCTTCAGAGGCAAAGTGAGTATACTCAGGCAGGTATACTCTGGTATTCCAGGCAGATTCTTTACACATCTATGTGTCTGTACAGTCTACAGACTGTCTATATAGTATCAACATAGTTAACAGATGGAATTACTAAATTATGTTTCTGTCCTCTACTTAGCTGACAGTCATTGTCCATGATGGTCTCAATGACATGGTCACCAAGTACAGCAATGGCACCGCTGAATTCAAGAAGGCCCTGGACAACCTGCAAGTTGATGTTAGTATCAACCATTACATCTGACCGAAGAAACAACTTACATACATTTGATATTTTTAGGTGTAGTAATGTGCGACACCACTTAGTGCCTTCAGAAAGTATTCATACCCCTTGATTTATTCCACATTTTGTTACAGCCTGAATTCAAAATGCTTAACCATCTACGCACAATACCCCATAATGACAAAGTGAAAACATGTCTTAAGGAATTTCAGTAAATGTATTGAAAAATTAAATGGAGAAATCTCATTATAAATAAGTATTCACACTAATACTTTGTTGAACCTTTGGGCATTGATTACAGCTGAGTCTTCCTGGGTAAGTCTAAGAGCTTTACACATCTGGATTGTGCAACATTTGCCCATTTAAAACAAATTTTTATTTTATTTCTTCAAGCCCTGTCAAATCAGTTGTTGTCCATTGATAGACAACCATATTCTAGTCTTGCCATAGGTTTTCTAGTTGATTTAAGTTTAAATTGTAACTTGGCCACTTCAGGAGCATTCACTGTGTTCTTGGTAAGCAACAGAAGTGTAGATTTGGCCTTGTTTTAGATGGCTGAAAGGTGAATTAATCTCCTAGTGACTGGTGGCGTTGACTGAACCAGGTTTTCCTCTAGGTTTTTGCCTGCGCTTAGCTCCATTCTGTTTCTTTTTTTTATCCTGAAACTTCCCCATCCTTAACAATTACAAGCATACCCATAACATGATGCAGCCACCACTATGCTTGTAAGTATGGAGTGGTACTCAGTAATGTATTGGATTTGCCCCAAACATAACGTTGTATTCAGCACAAAAGTTAATTGCTTTGACACATTTTTTTGCAGTATTATTTTAGTGCCGTGTTGCAAACAGTATGCATGTTTTGGAATATTTATATTCTGTACAGGCTTCCTTTTTTACTCTGTAGTTACTCCACAATAGTAACCTAATTGAGACAATGTTGTTGATCCATCCTCTGTTTTCTCCTATCATAGCTATTGAACTCTAACTGATTTAAAGTCACCATTGGCCTCATGGTGAAATCCCTGAGCGGTTTCCTTCCTCTCCAGCAACTGAGTTAGAAAGGCTGCCTGTATCATTGTACTAACTGGGTGTATTGATACACAATCCAAAGTGTAATACTTCACCATGCTCAAAGGGATATTATATGTCGGCTTTCTTTTCATCTACCAATAGGTGCCCTTTTGTGAGGCATTGATAAACTTATTGTCTTTGTGGTTGAAATTCACTGCTCAACTAAGAGACCTTACAGATAACCGTATGTGTGGGGTACAGAAATGAGGGGGTCATTCAAAAGTCATGTTAAACACTAATATTGCACACACTGAGGCAATGCAACTTATGACTTGTTAAGCATGTTTTTACTCCTGAACTTAATTAGGCTTGCCATAACAAAGGTGTTGAATACTTATTGTCTCAAGACATTCAATCTTTTCCTTTATTATTATTTTTAAACGTTGAAAAACCATAATTCCACATTTTGGTGTGTAGGCCAGTGACGAGTCTCTAATACATTTTAAATTCAGGCTGTATCACAACAAAATGTGGAAAAAGTCTAGGGGTGTGAATACTTTCTGACGGCACGGTATTGACTCTGCAAATGTCAAGACATTTGTCATAATGTTAAGATGTATTGTGTATGTATTTTGGACTTCATTTGCTTAATTTGGCACCTCCCCATGTAACATTACTACATCCATTTTAGTGTGAGTCTTCTATGCCATGTTTATCTTGTCTTGTCTTCTGTTGACATTATTAAGCAATATCCTGCCCTGCTTCCGGTCTGTGTTTCCCCCCCCCATCTAACCAACAACCTTACTACCTCATTTTGCTGTTGTCTCTTCCTCCATCTGTCTACCCGTGTCATGCTCAAACTTATTCTCACCATGCTTGCTGTTCTTCTTCCAGCTGAAATGTTGTGGCGTGACCAACGCCACTGACTGGAAAGGCAAGTTCGGGTCTGTGAAAGACTCTGTTCCAGACTCCTGTTGCATCAATGTCACCGCTGGCTGTGGTCAGGGGGCCATGGGGGATGCACTCAAGATACACCAGACAGTAAGGTCCAACCCAGTGGTAGATTTATGAAAATGTGAAATAAAATACCAATTCATCCAAGCAAAAATACCTCCAGAACAGTGTATGGGTCGGGAATGACGTTTCTGTCTCGGATTGCTTTGTAGGGGTGTGAAACTGTTGTAGAGAAGCTGTTGAAGAAGAACATCATGTGGGTCATTGTAGCAGCACTGGTGATCGCTTTCCTGCAGGTAGGAGCAAACGCACACAACCAAGAATATACATTTGCACATACAAATCCTGGGCTTGGAAGAGTCGCTGGTTGTAGATGCTAGTTCAACACGCACACAATTTAGCATGTTTTCTAACTGTGTTTTTGTGTGTTTTCAGATCATGGGCATCATCTTCGCCTGCATGTTGATGGGGGGCATTCGCAGTGGCTACGAAGTCATGTGATCAGTTGGCCAATAGCAGAGGGGAGTGGCTGACAGTCAGTTGCACTGTCAGGTCATGTTATGGCCAAACATTTTGCAATTGAGTTCAATAACTTTTTTAAATGTACTTATTCAAGATGTTTAACGTGTGCCTTTGCACTGATGCCGAATATGACTCCTGCAACGAATATCAATGTTTAGTTATTTTTTAGAAAAGTATATTTTTATTTAATTAGGGCAGCATTCTCAAATTGCCATTTGCACTTGTTTTTGAAAGTGAAATGTTAACTTTTGATCTCATGAACATATTCTACTCTAGAATATATTTTCAATAAAAGCTATTTAATCTGTCGTTCTTCGTGGCTCCCCAATTTTTAAGAATTTTTATTACAGGTTTCAGTCAATACCTTTTCAATTTAGTGTTGATTGACTGATGCCCTCTGTCTTAGTGGAACATCTGCTGTGGCGTCTCACTAAGCAGAACAGTTGACTGAATCTATGGACAAGACTGATGTAAATAATTGGTGACAATGTGCAGATCTAACTTGTTTCTTCTTACTGTAAATGGCATTTCTCTACATTGACAAGTATTTCAGAGTACATTTTATTTGACACCAATCACCTTAATATACACCAGAACAATCGAAAGGGGTTGAACAAGTAGAGTAAGAACATTTAGTTGGCATATTTAGTATGAGAATCTTATGGCCACTTAAAAACCACGGACTATCGAACCCATTTTAAGGCAGCAAGGCACATGAGGGCATTTCCAGGTTTTAAAAAACAGCACTGGTAGAGCATAGTGGGTTCAATCCCCAGGCCCGCATGACTAAATCACCTGCTGAATGGCATTCCCCAGTGTCTGGACATTCAGTATCACCTTACTGCATGTAACAACATTCCATCTACTCGATTCAAAGTTGCTCTCCCCCCCCAAAAAAAGCATACTTATACAGGGGTTATGGTGGTACAGTATGACCAGTAAAATGACACCATATGCTCTCAAAAGGCTATGTAGGTGTGGGTTGGAATGTCTGCAGACAATTATTTTTCCAAATGTAACCTGTTAATATGGTTAGCTGAAAATTGACATAAGATTGACCCCCCCCCCTAAGCTATGATCCACATTATGTGAAATCATCAGCTTCACAAGTAAACAAAACAACATTCAAGGCTGAGTACTGCACTTGAGCAGAGATTGCGAGTAAGCGTTTCCCTGTACCATTTACACCTGGTGTATCCTGTGTACGTTACAACTGATTTGATTGAGCCTGAAAACATTGACCAGTTCAAGATATTGCAACAGTTGCTATGTAATCACATTTCCTTCACCACAAATCCACTGCATTAAGTAATCACTTTGTCCTTTTAAAAGTGAGTTGTAAAGCTTGGCATTTCTTCCGTTTGCAGATGTTGGCACCCTATGGAAAAGTTACTCTGCCCAGCATGTTGAGAGATGGCTGAATTAATGGAAGTGGCAGATCACTCCTTGTTCCTTCCTGTCAATGGTGAGAGGGCTTTGGGTAGTTGGCAGAGAGCAAGACCATACTGTGCACAAGCAGAGACACCTCTGACTCTGGGACAGGGGGACATAGAGAGAGTCATGAGGACAAACATATCACCCTCCCCCACAAATATTTTAATTGAACAGACCACGCTATCGGGAGAGGGAAACATTAGATACCTTTCAGGTGAGAGGAGAACTGGAGCCACTGTGAAAGCCATTCCCGACACTGGTTGATGCTGAGACTGCCAGAATCAAGCCCCCTGACATAACAGGCCTGATGAGACCAGGGTCAAGTTATCAATATGACTAGTCTGTGTTCCATTTGTACATGTGGGTTTTTGCTGACATGATTCCGATTACATAGACAGTGGTTATAGAAAGTCAGAATGTTTGCCTTACAGACTGAAAAAGACTTTACAGTTATTTACACACAGTAACTAACAATATCCAAGTGGGAGGAAAAACAAACTCAATTTATTAAAATTAAACAAATACCCTATTTGGATAAGTGAACACTTGGTGGAACCACCTTTTGCTTGAATTACAGCCATGAGTCGCTTTGAATACATCTCTACTAACTTTGCACACCTAGACTATTTGCCCATTCTTCCTTGCAGAATTGTTCAAGCTCAGTCAAATTGCATGGTGACTGCACTCAAGTCATTCCTTCGATTGGGATTAGGTTGGCGCTCTGACTAGGCCACTCAAGGACATTCACCTTCTTGTCCTTCCGCCACTGTATGGTTGCTTTGGGTTATTGTCATGGTTTCAACATATTCCCATTTTCAAATTCCTGGCAGAGGACTCTGTTCTCAAATCTTTTGGTATATTTCACTGTTCATTTCCCTTTCTATCCTGACAAGTGCTTCGGTCCCTGCTGATGAGATACACCCCCACAACAGGATGCTGCCACTGCCGTGCTTCACTGTAGGCATGGTGGTCTTTGGGTTTTCGCCAGACATTTTGTTTTGCATTCAGGGCATAAAGTTCAATTTTGGTCTCATCTGGCCAAAGCACCTTTTTCTACTTGGCCTCAATCTACAATGTGCTTTTTGGCAAAGCTCAAAAGAGACTTGATGTGGATTTTTTTGAGGAGCGGTATTTTTCTTGCCATCCCCCCATAGAGGCCAGATTTGTGGAGCGCTTGTGATAGTGGTCACATGCACACACAAGTCACCATTGGTTTCTTGGTAGCCTCTGATCAGTGTCCTTTGCCAGGTCATCCAGTTTGGAGGGACGGCCTGATTATGCTGGGTCTGGGTGGTGCTATACGCCTTCCACTTCTTAATGGTCGAAACTGTGCAGCGAGGGATAGACAAAGCCTTTGAAATCCTTTTACATCCATCCTCTTACTTGTGCATTTCCACCCATTGTGGATTCTTTGCTTTGAAATGCACTACTAAGCAGTGGAGTCCTCTATGAACAACTGCTTTTATTCTGAACTAATCAGTCACTACAATTGATCACAGATGGAAGCCAATCAGCTTTATTTGTGATCTGGAAGGTGGTTGGTTATAATTCAAAGTTTGCAATTGCAATTCTAAGGGGGGGGGGGGACTTATCCAAGTAGGGTATTTTACTGTTAATGAATTTTCAGAGTTTGAGAAAAAAAATACTTGGATATTGTGGGTAAATAAAGCTGGAAAAAGTCACTTTTTCATTTCAGGCTGTAAGGGAACAAGGTGAACATTTTGAAAGGGGGTGGTGACTTGCTATACCCAGTGATGTGCACTGACCTGTCTCAGCTCCGAGTCATCCAACTGGTGCAGGCCATGTCTGCTGAGAGCACGGTCCAGCTGAAGCAGCTCTATGGCGTGGCTGTTCAGTCGAGTGCCAATCATGGGAGTTGGGAGGCGGGGAGTCAGGAAGAACAGGGGACAGAGTTGCCTCTGGAGAGAGAGGGACTTACATTGATGTAATATTTTTCAGCTGGTACAAATACAGTCTGATATACAGTACCAGTTTGGACACCTACTCAATCAAGGGTTTCTTTATTTTTACTATTTTCTACATTGTAGAATAGTGAAGATGTCAAAACTATGAAATAACACATGGAATCATGTAAGCAAAAAAAAGTTAAATCAAAATATATTTTATATTCTTCATAGCAGCCACCCTTTGCCTTGACGACAGCTTTGCACACTTGGCATTCTTTCAACCAGCTTCATAAGGTAGTCACCTGGAATGCATTTCAATTAACAGGTGTGCCTTGTTAAGTGAATTTGTGGAATGTTTCTTTATGCGTTTGAGACGGTTGTTTTGACAAGGTAGGGCTGGTATACAGAACATATCCCTAGTTGGAAAAATACCAAATCCATATTATGGCAAGAACAGCTCAAATAAGCAAAGAGAAACGACAGTCCATTACTTTAAGACAAAGGTCAGTCAATACAGAACATTTTAAAAATCACAAAAACCAGTAAGCGCCATGATGAAACTGGCTCTAATGAGGAGAGCCATAGGGAAGACCCAGAGTTCTCTGCGGCAGAGGATAAGTTCATTAGAGTTACCAACCTCAGAAATTGCAGCCCAAATAAATGCTTCACTGAGCTCAAGTAACAGACACGTCGCAACATCAACTATTGAGACTGTGTGAATCAGGCCTTCATGATCAAATTGCGCCAAAGGACACCAATAAGAAGACTTGCTTGGGCCAAGAAACATGAGCAATGAACATCAGACCAGTGGAAATATGAGTCCAAATTTGAGATTTCTGGTTCCAACTGCCATGTCTTTGTGTGGTTCCCACGGTGAATCATGGAGGAGGAGGTGTAATGGTGCTTTGCTGGTGACACTCTGGTTTATTTAGAATTCAAGACACACTTAACCAGCATGGCTACCACAGCATTCTGCAGCGATACACCATCCCATCTGGTTTGGGCTTAGTGGGAACTATCATATGTTTTTCAACAGGACAAAGACAACACACCTCTGGGCTGCGTAAGGGCTATTTGACCAAGAAGGAGAGTGATGAATCAGATTACCTGGCCTACACACATCACCTGACCTCAACCCAATTGAGATGGTTTGGGAAGAATTGGACCGCAGAGAAGGAAAAGCAGCCAACAACTGCTCAGCATATGTGGGAACTCGTTCAAGAACTCCAGGTGAAACTTGTTGAGAATGCCAAGAGTGTGCAAAGCTGTCAAGGAAAAGGGTAGATACTTTGAAGAATCTAAAATATATTTTGATTTGTTTAACACTTTTGGTTACTACATAATTCCATTTGTGTTATTTCATAGTTGATGTCTGCACTATTATTCTACAATGTATAAAACAGTAAAAATAAAGAAATCCTTGAATGAGTAGGTGTGTCCAAACGTTTGACTGGTACTGTACATTCAGTAAACCCATGGACTCATGTTTTAGGGAATTTCTGAATAAAGACTACAAGAAAAAAAACTGACCATCTGATTTGCGTTTATTCTCTTGATACTCAGGGGAGCTCCAGAAAACAAGCCTCGAATCGCCTGGATGTCAGATATGTTAGGGTGTACCCCACTTTGCACCTAAAAAACACATGGACTGGTCAGACTTATTTTACTGCTGCTCTTTAATCATGTTACATATATATACATATACATATATACATATATACATATATTCTTTAGGTATAAAAAAATGCATTGTTGGTTAGGGCTTGTAAGTACGCGTTTCACTGTAAGGTATTCGGCGCATGTGACAAATACATTTTTATTTGACATCAGTGTCTAGAAGCATTTATTAGCTGCATTACAGTTATGGGAAAACATCCATGTTTGCCCAACAACATGTTGGACAAAAGACACATTTGAACATCTGACATACGCAAGGGAGGGGTTAAGTGTTTCTGTATCACCCGCCTTGTTGCAGAGGTCTAGTAGGCTGATCTTTAGGCGGCCATCTTTGACATGTGAACCTGCACTCTCAAGCCCCTTCAGCACAGCCCAGTGGTGCTGGGCCCTGTGGGAATGGTTCACTCCCTGGAACTCAGTCTGCTGCTGGGGGGTCCAGAAGTGGCGGATCAGGAGCTGGCGGGGAAAAGGTACCTGGTAGTGAAAAAGAGAGGAGGGAAGCAGAGGGAGGAGCAGATGGAGGAATATGTAAGGCAGGGAGATGAAGGGAAGACAGGACACAAGGGGGGTTAATACATTGTAGGGGGGGCACAATGTATTATCGTTGGGGGCATTGTGTATGTTTACAATGATTAATCAGCCTTTTAACTCCCATTGACTTGAGAATTAGGCTATTTTCTAACTAAATATGAATCAAAAGGGGATGTTGAGATGACTGAAATTAACTCACATTAGGACAAAAACCAGGTAGTTGGCAAATGGAGGAATAGAAATTAACAGCAGTGGAATGGCTCTGATCATGTCTTTGCGAAACTGAAAGACAAAGAAAGGAAGTGTTACCATTTACTATAACCCATGCTAAGGAGAACTTTTCAGACTTGGACATGCAGACATAGTAAAAGTAGTCCTATGTATTGCAGATCAAAGTGTTACAGTTCAAAGCCTTTAATGCAGATTAAAGACTGCTAACCACAAGATCAAGAACTTTCCTTGTTATTCAAGTGTATGCCCTAGCCTCGACCGACCTGCCTGAGTTTCTCCATATCACGATAGGGCAAGTCCTGGACTTCGACACTGTTGGTGAGCATCCTTGTTCTGATCACCGTCACCTCTTTGGCATCTTGGAAAAGGAGTTGAATACCTGAAAAAAAAAAATACAAAATGGCTAATTTTCAGTGTACTGGCAGCACAGAAGCCTGCCTATGTGATGCATGGAATTGTAACATATTGAGCTAGGCCACGTGTGTGTTCTTTTGCCTTCAAACGTGAGATCTTATTGGTTTAATGGATCTAGATAATTTTGCTAAGGTAATGTAGATCTGTAAATAGAGGCAAATAAAGACATGCATGATGCCGAACAAAGGATAAACTAAGGAGGCTTGATGACCAATCAATATCACTTATAAAGTTTAACCTAGTTCTATGGCAAGTAGTGTCTTACCTTTCGTAAAAGTGTGATAGAGAACATAAAAGCGGGGAAAATATCTTTGGAGGAAGAGTTCATATTTGGCATTGGCCCCTTGCAGCCTTGACACAATTTGCAGGCCAATCCCTAGCCTGGATTTGGGGGATGAGTAGTGTCTGTACAGGGGCAGTCTGTAAAGGACACAAAACGATTGTAATGAAACAAGAGCGGCTCATACGTTCAAGCAGTTAAAGAGTTAGACTTGTCGTTAAAAAGTAGTACTGTTTGTATGAAAAATAAGATTTTTTTTTAAACAGAACTTTGATATTACAAGCTGGTTCTGATCCATTTGTGCCCATTTATGTCCAACAACTCTCGTAGTTGTTGTCATGCCAAAAATGTTGTATAACTAGCCTTTATCTGACAGTGAACAGTGGTTGGGTGTTGCCCGCCCAGATCGAACAGTCAATGAGTTAACTCCAGAGAAGTGCCACATAACAGCGGCTCGACAACATCACGATACAAGTATATAACGTTTTGCATTGGTTTTCATACCTTGTTCCAGAGGTGGCCGTGAAAGAAGAGTGTATAACTGTAACCCCATTAGTTTTGCTTCCGTACAAATCCACAGAGAAACGGCGGCACACCGTCGCACAGAACAGCGCCATTTTTAGAAGGGCAGAGTGACAGCTTCTCTCTGCGTGATTGGCTGTATGATTACCGTAATGTACCCAATGTTTACCGTGCCGCAGTCTAGCAACATTTTGTTATGTTGCTAAATTCTAGAATGATGACTAACACTCTACTGAACAAAAATATGAATGCGACATGTAAAGTGTTGGTTCCATGTTTTATGAGCTGAAATAAAAGATCTCAGAAATGTTCCATACCCACAAAAATGTCTCTCAAATGTTGTGCACAAATGTCTTTACATCCCTGTTCGTCAGCAATACTCCTTTGCCAAGATAATCCATCCACTTGACAGGTGTGGCATATCAAGAAGCTGATTAAACAGCATAATCATTACACAGGTGCACCTTGTGCTGGGGACAATAAAAGGCCACTCATTTGGCAGTAGGTCCAACCTGCATCACAACCACAGACCACATGTAACCACGCCAGCCCAGGACGTCCATATCTGGCTTCTTAACCTGCAGGGAACATTGGGAATACCTTCCTAATATCGAGTTGCATCCCCCACCCCCCTCCCCTCCTCTCTCCCAGGACTGACAATAAAGGCAGAATGAATTACATAAATTGAAGTTAAGAGACACTCTGGCAGTTCTTATGTTTTATATAGATGCATGCTATATTATTTTCCAGAGTGGCAAAGCAGTCTAAGGCACTGCACCTCAGTGCAAGAGGTGTCACTACAGTCCCTGGTTTGAATCCAGGCTGTATCACATCCGGCTATGATTGGGAGTCCCATAGGGCGTCAATTGGCCCAGCATCGTCCAGGTTTCGCCAGGGTCGGCCGTCATTGTAAATAAGAATTTGTTCTTAACTGACTTGCCTAGTTAAATAAAGGTTCAATAAAATGTTACTTCACTTTGACTTATTGACTATGCACATTTGAGAAAATAAATCACATTCACTATTTTGTTTGACTATAAATGCAAGTTTGTAACCTAACCTTTGACATGGTGATTAGTGTTTGTGTGTTCCCCTTTTGTAATATAATTTTTGCGGAAGTGTTTCCCTATACAAACTCTGCATGTAGGCTGTTAATGTATGTTCCTGACGCCCTCCTGCAGAGAGATTAAGATATTCCAATGTATTGCACATAATTAAATCTCTTCAAGATGCTCATTACGCTGACTGTGTAAAGTTGATTTAGCCTCAATGGTTCTTGCTTTGATCTTTCAGTGATTTAATTTTATATAATTGGATTTTGGCCTGTAAGAATGTTTCATAATGTGAGGTGGAGTAATGTTCTGTCCCCATGAATGTTTACATGTCTACTAATTTGCATGTTGTGTTACAGAGAACTGAAGGAGTGAAATGGAAGGGGCATTTGAGCAAATTGGATTTAAGTTGGACTGGATGTACTGTTCATAAAGACTAGCTACTGCAATCGTCATCACTGTCAATGTTCATTAAATTTGTATCAGAGCCACAGGCCTGCCCTAACCAGACGCATCTCAGCTGGCTCATTTAATCCACTGTGGCAGTTGAGCACACCAGCTCTGAGCAAGTGGGTTCTCTGGTAAGAGGGACTGCGATGACAGCTTTTGTCTGCCCCCCTGTGCCAGCCTATATTCTTGAAGTTGTTTGCCTTTGGTGGAAAATGCATCTACATTTTATTTTTCTCTATTAAACATGGTCGTCATGGGTAGCAAAATTCCGTTAACATGGTTAAGTCTTGCGCTTGTTGTGGCTGCTTCCTGAAAATATGATTAAAAAGATGCAATGCTGGTAATGTTGTCATATTTGCGTTTTACAGCAAAGCTGTAGCTGTGTGTACAGCTAAACCACAGGTATCAACTCTCAAAGAAAGTGACTAGGAGTTATGCACTGTGTGTACACACATCTTAGTATGGTCTTTATGTTTCTGTCATAAGTGTCCAAGTGGATATTTTTTCTTGCTGTCAATCACCTTTTAGTTGACTGAACAAGGATCAAAATTGAAACAGATGGGGGGTGGGGGGGGGGGGGACTCCCTTGTCGCTTCCTATTCATAACGCATGACTGGAGTGCCGGGCCGTTCTGCCCTTGTCGAGATGGGAAGGTATTGCAGCTGTTTTCACTGATGATGATGATGATGCTGATGAGCTCAAGGTTGAAGCTCTAGGACTTCTACTGTTCCACTTGAAATATGGGGGACGAGTTCCTCTGGCAGTCTGATCCTAAAGACACGATCCTAATAGCGATCGGTCAGAGCAACTAAATACGCATGATCAAAAAACCAAAGATGAATGGTCTGACATACCCTTGGCATGTAGCAGTGCATTAGGCAGGAAATAATTATCGCATTGTGCTATCTTCGTTAAAAATCATCAATAGACTGTAAATGACTGTTGGTTATCTACTGAAGATTAATATATAGATTCCTTCCATAATCAGAGGTTGCATGGGTGCATTGCTGTGGCTTAGTACACCTCTCACTCCCTTTGAATTTTACTCTATTGGTTTGTGAGTGGAAAAACTGTAGGCGATGCATAAAAGCCTCGAGTACAACCATATATTGCATAGCTCCAAAACAAGATGGATTAACCAGGTTGTGGTTGATCGTGATCTCCTAAACCAAAATACTCTCTAGTAAAACATGATGCTTGTAATACATGACTGCTGAAAGCTATAGTGCTAAAAAGTCTGTAGTGAGATTTGAGAGCTATAGGATGCGGAGGAGGCAGGTGGATTTGATATAGTATGACATTCGAATCCCTTATTTGGGTTATGATTTTTACAATAGCTTCCATTACATGTGTTTGCCACCCGCTTTGGTCAACCTCCTGATTAGTGGTGGCCTTCAGCAGCACGTTTATTGCCTTACCTTTGACATGAGCTATTTGCATTCAACTGCATAATGTAATTTGTTTTTAAACTCGCACAAAAGAAGCCAAAGAAGTTTACTGATATCCCACGCATAGATGTTTATTGGTATTCCTACAAGGATGGAAAACATTCTATAGGGTAGGCATAGGTTGTAAAAAAGAAAACAAGCCCGATATTGACAATTGAACTTTTAAAGTATTCAGTGAACAGTGAATAATAAGAACAGTGAATAATAATATTCATGGAACATACTGGAAACTTTATGATTTGAAAATAAAATAAAGATGTTTAATTAAACAAATCGGCCTACAATCCTATGAGGCAACCATGATCATATCATTGTCCGTAGACGGTCTCCGGTCTTCTACAAAAATACTAATCATACTTTCTGTTTTAATTAGAAGATTGCAACCAAGGAAAAATATGCCAAAAATCACAGTGAGTGACAATACGCACAGGACCGCGATCTGCACCACACGCATTGTGAAGAGGTCATGTTCCTCTGGATGAGACGCACCTAATCCATTGTCGGTGATAACTGCTGCTGAAACGTTGCAGCATACACGCACAGTGTCAAATCCAGAGTGCTCTTCTTCGGACACTGTTTTATTCAGTATTTTCCCGGCGACATCCATGTTGTTGAAATCGTTTTTTCCTGCAATAAGTTGGCTGCTTTCTTTTTTTCTTCAATTAAATCGGACTTATCCAACTCTATGCAGTTATTCAATCGTCTTCTGTAGGCTAGAAGCGAAGAATGGCAAATGTTTCATGATTCTCAGAAAATTGATTCTTGGGTGAAATGATTCTCAAATTCCTAGTGAAATAGGCTACTCCCCGAACTATGATATTTCAAGAACACCTAAATAAAGCATAACACGAGGGTCAGATGAAGGTTCATGGAAGGTTCAGCATTTATTGAATAAAAACGAGACCGCAAAGAAGTACATTCTTTTTAGTGTAACGACACACTGCTCCCTGAAGGTTCTTTGCCAAGCTATGTTTCTGACATGAGGTTTTTAAAGTAGGCGTGCGTGTGTGTATGTGTGTTCGCGCACGCTTCTCGACATTCTTGGGCTGCCTTTGCATCACTCGTCATGTCCACCTGATGGCAGTGTTAATGAATTTGAAGCTGAGTATTCTATTTTCTTGACTTTGTATGTACGCAAGCAAACAAAAAACAGAATAACAATTTGAAACCCATCGTCTCCATATACATCTAGGCCTATGAGTAATGTTTCCTCTTTCCACTGACTACTCATATAACTAATTTCAACAACCGAACGGATTATATATCGATTAGATTTGGGAAAGACCTGCCCAGTCTGCTTCGATTAGGACCTTGGTGATACTGTGTTATCTCTCATGGGCACTTTTATTTCATATCTCCAAAAGGTCCTTGTTCCAATTGGTGTTTTTTTTAAAAATGTTTCTCAAGCCACAGGTAAGCAAGCATGAGCGGTACAAATTACGTTTACAGAGCTCCAAGGCAACAAGTGGCGCCTTATTCATAGAATTTGGATTTGCCCTGCCGACACATACTGAGTCTCATCCAAGTGGCATTATTGAATTCATGAGATGACTGGCTATTTTAAAATTGGCATCTAATATAGGAGGTGTTCAGATGACAGCCTGCCTCCTTCCCTGTCGCCATCTGGGCTGAGATAATTTGAATCCCCCTAAAACATGGCGTAGGCCTATACTCTGAACAAGACATGACTGGCACTTATTTCAACTAGTTTAATTTCTTTTTAATCCCCTTTTAGTTGGAGCCATTGAATATGTGTGATTCTCGTAATGAAATACCATTTTCGTTGCATTGATTGAGCTGCTAAAATTATATTGTTATATGTTCCAATTTGTAAGTCGCTCTGGATAAGAGCGTCTGCTAAATGACTTAAATGTAATGTAAATGTAATGTAGGCCTAAATCCTACAATATGTGGGTAGGTTCCTTCTAGCCTAACAACTACTTGAGATGATAATTCGTTTAGGCACATGACTTGGGATTCCCTTGGCCTACACAAAGATATCTCTGTATTTCAATAGGGGTAGGAATTTTCAGCAAAGTGGGTTTTTATTCAGAGCTCAAGGATTTTGGTTGTTGTGCTGTTTATGTGCAAGAGCAGATCTGTGATTCTCAACCATTCCAGAAGGGGGGGGGGGGCAATCCTCATGAACCTGCTGTTTTTGACTCATATCTTGTCTCACCTTAACTTAAGGTCTCAGGGAGGACTGTTGGCCACCCCTAGTTTAGAATAACCATTGAGCAGGTGCTCTAACTGATCACCCACCAGTGCTCTGATCTGTCTGCCAGCCCATACAGTGCCTTCAGAAGTTTTCATACCCATTGACTTACTCCACATTTTGTTGTGTTACAACCTGAATTCAAAATGTATTAAATAAAAAATCTCACCATCTACACACAATATGCCATAATGACAAAGTGAAAACATGTTTTTAGAAATGTTTGCAAAAGTATTGAAAACGAAATATAGAAATATCTCATTTATATAAGTATTTACACCCCTGAGCCAATACATGTTAGAATCACATTTGGCAGTGATTACAGCTGTGAGTTTTTCTGGGTAAGACTAAGAGCTTTGCATACCTGGATTGTACAATATTTGCCCATTATTCCTTAAAAATAATTCAACCTCTGTCAAGTTGGTTGTTGATCATTGCGAGACAGTCATTTTCATTTCTTGCTGTAGATTTTCAAGCCAATTTAAGTCAAAACTGTAACTAGGCCACTCAGGAACATTCAATATTGTCTTGGTAAGCAACTCCAGAGTATATTTGGCATTGTGTTTTAGGTTATTGTCCCAGAAAGGTGCATTCGTCTCCCAGTGTCTGTTAGAAAGCGGACTGAACCAGGTTTTCCTCTAGGATTTTGCCTATACTTAGCTCTATTCCGTTTCTTTTTATCCTGAAAAACACCATAGTCTTTGCCGATGACAGGCATACCCTTAACATGATGCAGCCACCACCATGCTTGAAAGTATGAAGAGTGTGTCACGAGGAGCGGAACAGGTGAACCCAAGAGCAGACTCAGATGAGGAGACTGGGATGAGGTAACCAAGGTATTTAATGAAACGGGGGGAAGATTGAGTGCAGGCCAGGGGAAGCTTGGGCGGGTTGTAGGAAACCATGTGAGGAGGCTGAGGCTCGAGCGAGAGGTGTGGGACAGGTCCGGAGGGGAATCCAAGGGAGCATAAGTGTGGAATTCAGGACAGAGTAGCAGGACTGACAAGAAGTCCAACTGGAGACAGGGACCAGAGTCAGAGCGTGCAGAACTGTAGCAGAGAGGAAAACAGCGTCAGGCAAGGGAAACCAGGCACAACAGGAACAAACGACTAGAAACATAGACTGACTGGGCAGAGATTACGATCTGGCAGTGTGGAAGTGGCAGGACTGAGTATTTGTAGAGGTCTTGATTATGGAACAGGTTGCAACAGGTTTGTTCTGACTCCAGCACACCTGTCTCCTCCCACACAATCACACAGAGTGTGACAGAGTGGTAGTCGTTCATGTGCTGGGCTGGATTTTCCCCAAACACAACACTTTGTATTCAGGACATAAAGTACAGTTATTTTCCACATTTTTTGCAGTTTTACTTTAGTGCCTTATTGCAAACAGGATGCATGTTTTGGAATAGTTTTATTCTGTACAGGCTTCTTTCTTTGTTGATCCATCCTTTGTTCTCTCCTATCACAGCCATTAAACTCTATAACTGTTTAACAGTCACCATTGGCCTCATGGTGAAATCCCAGAGTGGTTTTCCTCCTCTGCGGCAACTGAGTTAGGAAGAACGCCTGTATCTTTGTAGTGACTGGGTGTATTGATACACCAGTCAAAGTGTAATTAATAACTTCACCATGCTCAAAGGGATATTCAAAGTCTGCACTTTTTTTTGTTATCTACCAATACGTACCCTTCTTTGCAAGGCATTGAAAAACCTCCCTGGTCTTTGTGGTTGAATCTGTGTTTGAAATTCACTGCTCAACTGAGGGACCTTACAGATAATTGTATGTGTGGAGTACAGATATGAGGTAGTCATTAAAAAATCATGTTAAACACTATTGTTACACACAGAGTGAGTCCATGCAACTTATGTGACTTGTTAAGCACATTTTTACTCCGGAACCTTTTTAGGCTTGCCATAACAAAGGGGTTGAATAGTTATTGACTCAATACATTTCAGCTTTTCATTTTTATACATTTGTAACCATTTCTAAAAATATAATTCCACTTTGACATTATGGGGTATTGTGTGTAGGCATGTGACACAAAATCTCCATTTAATCCATTTTAACTTCAGGCTGTAAAACAACAAAATGTGGAAAAAGTCAAGGGGTGTGAATACTTTCTGAAGGCACTGAATCTACACTTTTGCTGAATCTGAACATGCAGTGTCTGTTAACAGCTTTGGTAGGCCTACTCCTTGTCCCAGCATGAGTGACTACAGTCTATGGTGCCACCAATGGATAAGAATGCAATGGGTGCATTTGATCAAATACCAACGCCACCAATCTCTCATCACATGACATTTACAGTCACTTCCAAAAGATGAGCGAAAAATAATGTATAATATAAAATCAAATGTTATTGGTCACATACAAATATTTAGCAGATGTTATTGCGGGTGTAGCAAAATTCTTGTGTTCCTAGCTCCGTGCAGTGCAGTAATATCTAACAATTCACAACAATACACACAAATTTCAAAGTAAAATAATGGAATTCAGAAATATATAAATATTAGGAGAAGCAATGTCAGAGTGGCATTGACTAGAATACAGTAGAATACAGTATATACATATGAAATGAGTAAAACAGTATATAAACATTAAAGTGACCGGTGTTCCATTATTAAAGTGACCAGTGATTCCATGTCTATGTACATAGGGCAGCAGCCTCTAAGGGTTGAGTAATCCTGCTAGTGGCAGTAACTCAGTTCAGGGCAGGGTACTGGGTGGAGGCCGGCTATTGATGGCTATTTAACAGTCTGATGGCCTTGAGATATAAGCTGTTTTTCAGTCTCTCGGTCCTAGCTTTGTTGCACCTGTACTGACCTCGCCTTCAGTCTCTCGCCTTCAGGCAGTGGCTCGGGTGGTTAATATCGTTGATGACCTTTTTGGCCTTCCTGTGACATCGGGTGCTGCAGGTGTCCTGAAGGGCAAGCAGTGTTCCCCTGGTGATGCATTGGGCAGACCACCCCACCCTCTGCAGAGCCCTGCGGTTGCAGGTGGTGCAGTTGCCGTACCAGGCGATGATACAGCCCGACGGGATGCTCTCAATGGTGCATCTGTAAAAGTTTGTAAGTGTCTTTGCCTCCTGAGGTTGAAGAGGTACTGTTGCACCTTCTTCACCACACTGTCTGTGTGGGTGGATGACTTCAGATTGTCAGTGATGTGTACACTGAGGAACTTTAAGCTTTTTCACCTTCTCCGTCGAAGTGGATAGGGGCGTGCTCCCTCTGCTGTCTCCTGAAGTCCACAATCAGCTCCTTTGTTTTGTTGACGTTGAGGCAGAGGTTATTTTCCTGGCACCACCCTGTCAGGGCCCTCACATCCCTGTCGGCTGTCTTGTCATTGTTGGTAATCAGGCATACTACTGTTGTGTCGTCTGCAAACTTGATTATTGAGTGGGAGACTTGAGTGGCCACGCAGTCATGGATGAACAGGGACATGCAACCTTGTGGAGCCCATGTGTTGAGGATCAGCGTCGTGGAGGTGTTGTTTTCTACCTTCACCACCTGGGGGCGGCCCGTCAGGAAGTCTAGGACCCAGTTGCACAGGGCAGGTTCAGACCCAGGGCCCAGAGCTTAGTGATGAGCTTGGAGGGCACTATGGTGTTGAAGGCTGTGCTGTAGTCAATGAACAGCAATTTTACATAGGTATTCCTCTTGTCCAGATGGGATAGGGCAGTGTGATCGCAATTGCATCATCTGTGGATCTATAAGGGCGGTATGCAAATTGAAGTGGGTCGAGAGTGTCACGTAAGGTGGAGGGCCTCCTAGCCTCTCAAAGCACTTCATGATGACAGAAGTGAGTGCTACGGGGCGATATTAATTTAATAATGCAAATACTTAGCAATACATAAATAATGAAAATACTGAGCCATACTGTATACTCAACATTTTTTGAAAAATATATGATTTTATACTAATACAATTGCTCAGAGAAAAAACTCAGATATGTGTTGATATTATTGGCACCCCTATTTTTAATACTTTGTGCACCCTCCCCTTGTAAGAATAATGACACTTAGTATGTTCCTGTAATGTTTAATGAGATTGGAGAACACATTGGGAGTGATCTTAGACCATTGTTCCATACAGAATCTTTCCTGTATGTATCTTTCCTGTATACTAGATATCCTTTGGTCTGCAGCGCTTTTGGACGGCCCTCTTCTATTTAAACCACATGTTTTCAAAGGGGTTCAAGTCTGTAGATTGAACATTGTCTTGCTGGAAGATCCACCAAGTTTCAGCCTCCTGTCTGACGCAACCAGGTTTTTGCCAAAATGTCCTCTTATAGAGTTCATGATGCTGTTGACCTTAAATAGGGCCCCAGTACTTGTGGAAGCAAAATAGCCCCATAACATCAAATATCCACCATCATATTTTGCAGTAGGTATGAGGTTATTTTCTGCATATGTTTTCTTCTTTTGAGGCCAAATCCACCACGGTTTATTTGTACTTGTTAAATTAAACAAAGTCCATTTTTTTCAGAGAAATTGAATTAGTATAAAATTATATATTTCCAGACTCTTGCATTTGCCTCTGACTGTTCTGGGCCTGAGCTTTATTTTCTTTTACGTGACTGCTTGTGTCTGGTATGTGATCCCTCTGACCTCCTCATGCCTGGGCTGGCTGGATGTCTGGGTGGTGTGCCTGCCGCAAACAAGTTTCAGGCGTGCGTCCAAGAGAATTGGAGACCAAGCCTCCCTGTCACTCTTGTTTTATAATTGTAACATTCTCATGTTCTCACAGCCACCCCATTTCCAAAACAGTGCATGGTTAGTAGACAGTCGGTAGTGGGGTCTGGACTGGAGTGACCCTGTACTCTTGTCCTTCTGAAGATTGTAAATCCATGACATTTCAGTTCTCTTCATGTGCTCTTTAGGAAAGGTGATTTCTCTTTTTCAAAGGGTGGGGTACTCATACGCACTACGGCATGCCATTACCCACATAACTGCTGTAATCAGAGTGATAGTGACTCTATCCAATTACTCTTGCTGGATGAGTCTTGGTATTTTTTATTATAAGATTGCCATGACCTTCACAGGTTCATATTGGGTTTCCATAGCAGACATTGAATTTTGTAATCTGCACATCAAGCGAAAAACATTCCCTCCCTGCTCAGTATGCACCTCTTCCCAACACAGTCCTTTGGGTTTCTTGTCCTTCCCTAATAGTAAGAGGCATATTAAACTAGAATATGTTCAGGTTTAGGAGTTTTTCAATATCAGACAATGGGAAACTAAAACACCTGCACATGTACAGTATCACTACCACCTGTCTCTTAGTTGAAGCCCCATGTAAAGGCTTAGATGGGACATATGCATGCAGTAGGAGTAGCTTATTGGGACAAGGTGAAATAATCTGTGAAAGAATGTGACTCTTATATCTCTATAGTCATTTGAACTAGGCAGTAGTCATACAGACAGACACAGTATTGATTGTATAGCCCGGCACAGTGGACGTGCCATAATACCTATAAAACACAGTAATGGTTCCAATTGTTTTTTCACCAGTCATTTTTGCATCTGGGATTTTAGAACTACTTCATATAAAGGTCTGTGTTTAGTGTAGTCTTATCCTGGCGTGACGTTTTGAGAACCGTTTAATTCTCTCACAGACAAGGCGATTTTTATCAATAAATTCTTCTCAATTTACTCTCAAAAATTCAAAATGCTAATTAGCAACAGAGAAGACCTCAGCAAGATGACTAATTCCTACAGGAAGCTCCTACACATCATCTCTGTCATCTACTGTTCACCAGTGCGATCAGAGAGACCTTCTGTGTTCCATCAATCAATATATCAAGCAATGATCCTCTTATGTCTTAGCTAACCACTGACTACACTTTAGCTAGCTAGTTAGCAGAGAAGTAGATCTTAGTCTAGATAATTGTTTGTACAGTACGTCAACTTTGGTGTCTATTTCAGACCTTATGGCATTTTTCAAGGATGAGCATAAGAGCATTAAAATGGGACAAGACCACTGTAAGTCCGGCCATGTGGAGAAGACCACTGTAAGTCTGGCCATGTGGAGAAGACCACTGTAAGTATGGCCATGTGGAGAAGACCACTGTAAGACCGCTGTAAGTACAGCTATTGATGGGCATCCTACCGGTTTGGTCAGGGCCAGCATGAGGGATAAAGTTTATCCTGTGTCGGTAAATGTAGCTATTAAGTTAAGTTTAAGCATCTCAGTAATACAATGTGTTCTATACAGCTGTTAACATTCAAGGAAAAAGACAATCAATTATATAATCATTAACCAGATTATCCCAGATACCAGACTTTGATGAGTGATAACTCAGTTCTAGAATGTTGTCATTGATGAGAATGAATTAAAAAATATATTGACATTCAGAATTGACTTTGTTTAGACATCCAGCCTGTACTGTAGTTTCATGACAAATCTTCAAAGGCACAGTATTTATTCATTTGGAGTGCTACATGTATTTATCCAGTCTTGATTTATAGGATCCTTCCCACTATATATTTTTTGTTGTGGTTGTAATGTAACCTTTATTTAATTAGGCAAGTCAGTTAGGAACAAATTGTTATTTACAATGACAGCCTATCCAGGCCAAACCCTCCCCTACCCTGGCCAAACCCTCCCCTACCCCGGCCAAACCCTCCCCTACCCCGGCCAAACCCGGACGACTGTGCACCGCTCTATAGGACTCCCAATCACGGCCGGATGTGATTCAGTCTGGATTCAAACCAGGGACTGTAGTGATGCCTCTTGCACTGAGATGCAGTGCTTTAGACCGCTGCGCCACCCAGGAGCCCTATATCAATTAAAGGTTTATGGAAAAACTTCATGTCCTCATGTGAAAACGTGTTTATTAAATATTCTACAGCTGTAATGTCATCGATCAAATCAAACTTTATTTATATAGCACATTTATTTGGAGCTCATAAGTCTTGCCATGCAGCCTATTTTGTCGGTTCACAATATCAGGCATATGGATGTGGAATACAAGTGGAGGAAACCAGCGGTGTCCAACCAGGTGCAATCAGTGGAGGACCTGTACCTGGCCGAAGACTACAACCTTCTGTCCCGAGAGCCCAAAGAGCAGGATCTTCAGTGGCTAAGGAACAGTCTCTGTGGCAGGTTCAGTGGAATGGCATGTCTCCTTGAACAGGAGCCATAACAACCGCTACCCTTGCACCAACTCCAACAGGCACACCATGAGGAAAAGGAGGTTGACGGCCAGCAATTATGGAGCAGTGGTAAAGGCCAAGCGCGTTACTCCACCTCTGCTAAAAAGGGTCCTCAGATCAGTCGTTGGATGGGGTGTTCTGTAAAGTGAGGCACAAATAACAAAGAGGAGGGCATCAAGGCATTCAAATGGCAACTGGCATGGATGTCAGAAGTCAGGGCTTTGTGGTCGCCAAAGCAGTAGTTGTGGTCAAGTGTCCCTATAGTGCAAGGGACATTACCATTGAATAGGCAGTCGAAAGGATTTTTTTGTTGTTGTTGAAGTACCCCTTTTTCTCCCCAATTTCATGGTATCCAATTGGTAGTTACAGTCTTGTCCCATTGCTGCAACTCCCGTACGGACTCGAGAGAGGTGAAGGTCAAGAGCCGTGCGTCCTCCGAAACAAGAACCAGCCATGCCGCACTGCTGCTTGACACAATGCTTGCTTAACCCAGAAGCCAGCAGCACCAATGTGTTGGAAGAAAAATCGTACACCTGGCAACCGTGTCAGCGTGCATGCTCCCGGCCCACCACAGAAGTCCACCACAGAAGTCGCTAGAGCGCAGTGGGACAAGGACATCCCAGCCGGCCAAACCCTCCCACAACGACGCCTGGCCAATTGTGCGCCGCCCCATGCTCTCCCAGTCGCGACAGAGCCTGGACTCAAACCAGGATCTCTATTGGCACAGCTAGCACTGTGATGCAGTGCCTTGGACCACTGTGCCACTCGGGAGGCCAAGGAGGGAGGGACTTACTTAGTGGCACCAGGTCCAAGGTCAGCTCCACACTGGAAGGGACACCTGCTTCTTTGTTGTGGGGACCACCAAAGTCTCAATCACCATCACCATCCAGCGTGGCAACCTCTGACAGACTCATATTCCTCCTTATGTCAGTACCTGTTTTCAGGGTAGCCAATGTTCCAAAACTATTTCACAGTTCACACACACACACACACACACACACTAGGCTCCCAGAATAGAATATGTTTTGCTGAAAGCAGCCAGCTAAAGTAATGTAGTTAACGTAAGTTCAATCACAAAGGCTGGTCTGAGTGCATGTCCTCAGTTTCATTTAGTAGGACAACAAAATTCACATTGCATTTTACAGTGGGAATTTCCAGTGCCTTCAAAAAGTATTCAGATCCCTTGACTTTTTCCACATTTTGTTATTTACAGCCTGAATTTATAATGGATTACCCCATAATGACAAAGCAAAACAGGTTTAAACATTTTTGCTAATTTATTAAAAAGTAACAACTGAAATATTACATTTACATAAATATTCAGACCCTTTACTAAGTACTTTGTTGAAGCACCTTTGGCAGCAATTACAGACTTGAGTCTTCTTGGGTATGACTCTACAAGCTTGGCATACCTGTATTTGGGGAGTTTCTCCCATTCTTCTCTGCAGATCCTCTCAAGCTGTGTCAGGTTGGATGGGGAGCGTTGTTGGACATCTATTTTCAGATCTCTCCAGAGATGTTGGATCAGGTTCAAGTCCGGGCTCTGTCTGGGCCACTCAAGGACATTCAGAGACTTGTCCAGAAGCAACTCCTGCGTTGTCTTGGCAGTGTGCTTCGGGTCGTTGTGCTGTTGTAAGGTGAATCTTCGCCCCCAGTCTGAGGTCCTGAGCGCTCTGGTACAGGTTTTCATCAAGGATCTCTCTGTACTTTGTCCCGTTCATCTTTGCCTCGATCCTGATTAGTCTCCCAGTCCCTGCAGCTGAAAAGCATGATGCTGCCACCACTATACTTCACCGTAGGGATGGTGCCAGGTTTCCTCCAGACATGACACAAAGAATTCAATCTTGGTTTCATCAGACCAGTGAATCTGGTCTGAGAGTCCTTTAGGTGCCTTTTGGCAAACTCCAAGCGGGCTGTCATGTGCCTTTTGTTAATGATTGGCTTCCGTCTGGCCATTCTACCATAGAGGCCTAATTGGTGGAGTGCTGCAGAGATGGTTGTCCTTCTGGATGGTTCTCCCATCTTCACAGAGGAACTCTAGAGCTCTGTCAGAGTGACCATCGGGTTCCAGAGTCGTGGTGGTTCCAAACTTCTTCCATTTAAGAAGGATGGAGGCCACTGTGTCCTTGGGGACCTTCAATGGTGCAGAAATGTTTTGATACCCTTCCCTAGATCTGTGCCTCGACACAATCCTGTCTCGGAGTGTCAGGATTTGGCCAGGGTTGTTCCGGGTTTTGGTCACTAGATGCCCCCATTGTGCTTTTTGACCTTATGTTTTTTCCCTTGTTCCCCATTATTATTTGCACCTGTGCCTCGTTTTCCCCTGATTGTATTTAAACCCTTAGTTTCCCTCAGTTCTGTGCTCTGTGTTTGTATGTTAGCACCCAGCCCTAGTGTTCTGTGTATTCTTGTCGTTTCCGGTGGATGCTCTTGTGGAATTCTGTTTTTGTTTTTGAGTATCTCTTGAGGCTTTTTTGTGCTATACCACCTTTTGGATTTGCCATTTTGTATTGAAGGACTTCTCCTTTTTTTACTTTATTAAATACACCGTCTTAAGTACTGCTGTGTCTGCCTCATCTTCTGGGTTCTGCTGACTATTCGTGGCTCAGTTGGTTAAGTGACTGTTTCTCACTCCGGAGACCCAGGTTCGTAACCGGGTCCTGACAGAAACACAGAGCCAAAAATGAACTCAGAGGCAGCCAGTTCCCAGGACCTTTTTGCCATGCTGTCCCACCACCAGGAGACTGTCCAACGCCACGAAGCCGCCCTGGTTCAGCAAGAGGCCTTAATGGCTAGACATTCTCATCTTCTGTCGGAGATGCTAACTTCCATTAAGCAAATATCTGATCGTCTTACCCCGGCAACAGTTCCCGTCCCAGTACCTCAGATTCACGTACCCATGGCAGTTAACCCCCTGGCTGAACCTCGTCTTCCACCTCCCCAACGGTTCTCAGGTGATCCAAGTGCTTGTAAAGGGTTTCTCACCCAATGTTCTCTCTCCTTTGAGCTACAACCCTCGTCGTTTCCCACCGACCGGTCTAAGATCGCTTATATCATCACCCTGCTGTCGGAAAAAGCCCTGGCCTGGGCTACTGCTGTGTGGGATGCCCATAGTTCCTGCTGTGCCAGCTACTCTGCCTTTGCTGAGGAATTCAAACGAGTGTTTCAAGGCCCAAGCAGTGGTTCTGACTCAGCCAAACAGCTCCTGACTCTCCACCAAGGTTGGCGCAGCGTGACGGACTATGCCATCCAGTTCCGCACGGTGGCAGCAGCAAGTGGCTGGAACAACGAGGAGCTCACGGTGTGCTTTCTGAAAGGCCTTTCCGACACTATCCAAGATGAACTGGCCACTCGGGAACCACCGGACAATCTCGAGTCCCTGATCAAGTTGGTCTCACGCATTGACCAGCGTCTGAGAGAGAGAGAACTCAACCGTAGACCTCTAGCCCCTAGACCTCTAGCCCCTAGCCCCTCTGCTCATTCCAGTCACCCTCTCCTGGGACAACCACAAGCTTCACCTTCAAGCCTTGGTAGACTCTGGAGCCGCAGGTAACTTCATGGATGGTGTCTGGGCGAAGGAGAATGGCGTTCCCTCTGAACCTCTAAGTGAACCCATGAGGGTCACTACATTGGATGGAAGCCCTTTGGGATCTGGACTTGTCACTCATGTCACTACCTCCTTGCGACTTTCAGTTTCACAACACCAGGAATTGATGAACTTTCATTTGATCTCCTGTTCCGAGTTCCCTCTCGTCCTTGGATACCCCTGGCTTCACAGCCATAACCCTCACATCGACTGGTCTGTGGGCACTATCAAGCAGTGGGGTCCTACGTGCCAAGCTACTTGTATTTTCCAGAATTCCCGAGTTCTACTCCCGAGTCTTTAGAATCCATCGACCTGACCCGAGTTCCCGAGTGTTACCATGACCTCAAACTGGTGTTTAGCAAACAGAGGGCCACCATGCTACCACCCCATAGACCTTACGATTGCCCCATCAACCTGTTTCCGGGGACTTGCCCCCCAGGGGTCGGATCTTTTCCCTATCTCCACCCGAACGAGCTGCTATGGATACCTACATCAAGGACGCTCTGGAAGCAGGCCTCATGCGTCCATCCACCTCCCGGCGGGAGCAGGGTTTTTCTTTGTGGCCAAGAAAGACGGTGGATTACGTCCTTGCATCGACTACCGGGGACTCAATGTATAACCGTCCGTAACCGTTACCCGCTACCCCTTATGGCCACAGCCTTGAGCTGCTCCAGGAAGCAGTTGTTTTCACTAAGCTTGACCTGCGGAACGCATACCATCTTGTGCGGATCAGACCTGGTGACGAGTGGAAGACCGCTTTCAACATGCCTACTGGTCACTATGAATACTTGGTGATGCCCTTCGGCCTGACCAACGCCCCAGCGGTGTTCCAAGCGCTCATAAACGATGTGCTTAGGGATATGCTTAACATATTTGTGTTCGTTTACTTGGATGACATCCTCATCTTTTCGAGCTCCCTTCAAGAACACACTAAGCATGTCAGACAAGTACTCAAACGCCTCCTGGACAGCCATCTGTACGTTAAGCCGGGAAAAATGTGAATTCCATTCATCCCGAGGACAATTCCTGGGATTTGTAGTGGAACCCGGTCGAGTCCAAATGGACCCCAGGGAGGTAGGGGCGGTAGCGGATTGGCCCACCCCCAAATCCGTTAAGGAAGTTCAGCGTTTCCTGGGCTTCACAAACTTTTACCGCAAGTTCATCAAGAACTTCAGCTTGGTGGCAGCCCCTCTCTCAGCTTTAACCAAGGGTGGCAATGCAAGGTTTTTGTGGGGAAGAGAAGCTGAGACAGCCTTCCAAGGACTCAAGCAGCGCGTTCTCTCTGCTCCCATCCTGATACTACCGACTACGGATGAACCATTTGTGGTGGAGGTAGACGCATCAGAGGTTGGTGTTGGAGCTGTCCTGTCTCAGAGGGTGAAGACAAGAAGCTTCATCCGTGCGCTTTCTTCTCACACCGGCTTACCCCGACTGAGAGGAACTACGATGTGGGGGATCGTGAACTCCTAGCGGTTAAGATGGCATTGAAGGAATGGAGACACTGGCTCGAGGGGGCTTCTCACCCGTTTCAAGTGCTTACGGACCACAAAAATCTGGAGTATATCCAGCAGGCGAAGCGGTTGAACTCTAGACAAGCTAGATGGTCTCTTTTCTTCAATCGATTCCAGTTTATCCTCACCTATCGGCCCGGGTCGAAGAATCTCAAACCGGATGCCCTGTCCCGAGTCTACGCTCCTGCCATTCGAGATGACACGGACATGCCTGTCCTTCCTGCTGCTAAGATTGTGGCTCCGATCTCGTGGCAAGTTGAGGATACCGTGAGACGTGCTCAAGCTAGCGAACCGGACCCGAAAGGAGGTCCTGCCAATCGGTTGTTTGTTCCCAAGGCAGTGAGGACTCAGGTCCTTCTGTGGGGGCACTCCTCTCGCCTCACCTGTCATCCGGGCGTAGGTCGCACCTTGGAGTTCATCCAGCGTAAGTTCTGGTGGCCTACCATAAGAGAAGACGTTGCCACTTTCGTCAATGCCTGTCCCGTGTGCTGCCAGGGCAAATCTTCTCACCTCCGCCCTCAAGGACTCCTTCACCCTTTACCTGTTCCCCACAGACCCTGGTCCCATATCTCATTGGACTTTATTACTGGACTTCCTCCATCCCATGGCAATACTACTATCCTAGTCATAATCGACAGGTTTTCAAAGGCGGCCAGGTTCGTCCCTCTGACTAAGTTACCTTCTGCCAAGGAAACGGCTGAGTTGGTAATTAATCATGTGTTCCGAGTCTTCGGCATTCCTCAAGATATGGTTTCTGACAGAGGTCCCCAGTTCGCCTCAAGGTTTTGGAAGGCCTTCTGCCAACTCATGGGGGCTTCTGCCAGTCTATCTTCAGGGTACCATCCGGAGTCCAACGGCCAAACAGAGAGGATGAATCAAGAGCTGGAAACCACCCTCCGATGTATGACTCGTGACAACCCGTCCACATGGTCATCCGTTATTGTTTGGGCCGAATACGCGCACAACACCTTGCGCTCCTCCTCCACTGGTATGTCCCGCACAGTGTCAGTTTGGCTATGCTCCTCCATTGTTCCCGGACCAGGAGGCAGAAGTCAGAGTGCCTTCAGCCTTGAAGTTCGTCAGACGCTGTCGGCTTATGTGGAGGAAGACCCGTCTTAATCTTATGCGTTCCTCACAGAGGTACCAACAACAAGCCAACAGACGTCGCCGTCCCGGGCCTACCCTGCGCCCCGGCCAGAGAGTCTGGCTCTCTACAAGAGACTTACCTCTACGGGTGGAGTCTCGCAAGCTGTCCCAAAAATACATAGGTCCCTTCAAGGTTGCCAGGAGAGTTAACCCAGTTTCTTATCGCATACACTTACCCAGATCCCTTAAGATTAATCCCACATTTCACATTTCATTGTTAAAACCTGTTGTTTTTTCTCCCCTTGTCCCGGCAGACAGACCTCCCCCTCCGCCTCGTGTCATTGGAGGCCAGCCGGCTTATACCGTCCATCGGATACTGGATTCCCGCCGGGTGCAGCGGTCCTGGCAGTATCTGGTGGACTGGGAAGGCTACGGTCCCGAGGAGCGCTCCTGGGTTCCTGCCAAAGACATCCTGGACCCTGACCTCATTCGTCAGTTCAGGGCCCTCCACCCTGAGAAAGCTGGTAGGAACGTCAGGAGCCGTTCCTAGGGGGGGGGGGATTTTGTCAGGATTTGGCCAGGGTTGTTCCGGGTTTTGGTCACTAGATGCCCCCATTGTGCTTTTTGACCTTATGTTTTTTCCCTTGTTCCCCATTATTATTTGCACCTGTGCCTCGTTTCCCCTGATTGTATTTAAACCCTTAGTTTCCCTCAGTTCTGTGCTCTGTGTTTGTATGTTAGCACCCAGCCCTAGTGTTCTATGTATTCTTGTCGTTTCCGGTCGATGCTCTTGTGGAATTCTGTTTTTGAGTATCTCTTGAGGCTTTTTTGTGCTATACCTACCACCTTTTGGATTTGCCATTTTGTATTGAAGGACTTCTCCTTTTTTTACTTGATTAAATACACCGTCTTAAGTACTGCTGTGTCTGCCTCATCTTCTGGGTTCTGCTGACTATTCGTGGCTCAGTTGGTTAAGTGACTGTTTCTCACTCCGGAGACCCAGGTTCGTAACCGGGTCCTGACACGGAGCTCTCCGGACAATGCCTTCGACCTCATGGCTTGGTTTTTTCTCTGACACGCACTGTCAACTGTGTGACCTTATAAAGACAGGTGTGTGTCTTTCCAAATCATGTCCAATCAATTGAATATTCCACAGGTGGACTCCAATCAAGTTGATGAAACATCAAGGATGATCAATGGAAACAGGATGCACCAGAGCTCAATTTCGAGTCTAATAGCAAAGGGTCTAAATACTTATGTAAATAAGGTATTTCTGTTTTTTTTATTTGAATAAATTTGCAAAAAAATCTAAAAACCTGTTTTCGCTTTATCATTGTAAGGTATTGTGTGTAGATTGCGGAGGAAATTGTTTTATTTAATCAATTTTGGAATAAGGCTGTAACATAAAAAAATGTGGAAGGGGTCTGAATTTTTTCCAAAGGTACTGTATATCTGTGTATGTTTAAATTATGTCTTACCCCCAGAGTGAGAGTACATCACTTCCAGCACATCTCCTTGCTGAGGGTGGCGTTGATCATGCACTGCTTCTAGTGGGGTGCGCCTGATGTTCCGCATGTCACACCTCATGTCTAAAACGTCGGGAAAAGGGGTAATAGTCAAAATGTCGATTCATCTACAAATTCAATGTTTTACACAATATTGTATCATATTTGATGAGTAACTGACCTGTCCATTCACAGGCTCGATTCGCTGAAGTCTTTACAACTGTACGCGTGCGCTCGGATCACACTGGCACAGGATGTCCATGCACCGGGTGGCCTGAGTGAAGCAGTCCTGTTGGACTGGAAAACAAAGAGACATTTGGTCAGTGGTGGGTCTTTTTCAATGCCGTATCAACATCTTTACCTGGATGGAAAAAGCATTATCATAACACAAATACACCTTGGACAATGTGACAAGTGGTCCCTCAACACCCAATCCTCATGCGTTGTTTGTTCTTGTTTCCCAATCAACAGTCTGGATCTTTCTCTTCTGTCATGGTAGATGAGCTACATTTTATGGTAAATACAGGGCCAATTCTCTCTCGCCGGAAAATGGCAGGTGTGACGATTCATTTTATTTTTTATATCGGTTTGATTGCGGGGAGGCTGATAATGTCTGCAGTTTTTGGTTTGGCTATTTGTTTCAAGTGTATTAGTCTATAAATAAATATCTTTGCCAAAATTCGTCATCTCTGCCATGTCTTATTCGACGAGTAGTTGTTCAGAAATGTTTATTGTTTGCCTACATTTTACTCCCTCCTCTATGTTTAATATAACACACATACATTAATTATTCATTTTGGTTGCCTTTCCTGATGTGAAGTTTGTTCTATAAAAAGTATTTAACTCTGATGTGTGCCACAAAATTAAGGAAATTAGAAGGGGCGGAGGATTTCGGCAAGGCTATTTTCTTGTCTGCAGAAATTTTGGTAGCTCATGTTGACCAGTAGTGTGTGCCACAGAAAGTTTCTGGTAGGTGGGAGCTTTTCGGCCCAATACCGGCTTAACGTTAATTAGCAAGTCTGACTACAGGAACGGTGAGTAAATGTTAACTAGCTAGCTAAATAACCCTTCCCTGGTGAACTAACGCTTACTAGCATTTCACAACGTGAAAAAGTAGCTGGCTAGCTCACTAAAGACTTGTCAATAAAAAGGTCACAACAGTGATTATGCTAGCGTTCTTTTTACTTGTAAGGAAGGTAACGTGCGTTGAACCTAAATTATCATTGAATCATACAGTTTTATATATAGACTATCCCGTGTTTAACCCATTTAATCCCGAATTTTTCCCAGACATGAAGATATCCAAATCAAGTGTCATTAGTAACCCTTTGAGGTAAGCAATCATGTTTTTGTCATTTTAATGGAAAAGTAGGTGAAAAGTGTGTTTTATGGTCGGTCACAATTGTGACCGGTGGGATAATGTTACTTATACTGAATTAACATATTTCTCGTATGCAGTTATCAAAGTTCTTATAAATCCCAACCCAGTTATTAACACATTTAAAACTCTGTCACTGGCTGTCCCCAGCATTGCCACTAGAATGCCCCGTCACATTCGAGTGTGACTATTTTACACATCAAAACCCCGTATACAACACGATATGAATACTGAGAGCAAAGACAAAAAAGACAACAACCATCAACGTATTTCAACATTGTTACTTTAGTGCAACATGTACTGAAACATTAATATTGTAACTTTATTGTAACATTTGAACTTGTACTTCAGTGCAATATTCATTGTAACATTGTCATTGTGACATTTTAGTGCAACATTCACTAACAACTGTATAGCAGTCCTGTGATTCATTCCCACTGAACATAAAGGTAACATTTAGGATAGAGGTAGCCTGTAGAATATGCATTCAAGTTGAGGCCTACACTGAACAAAATACATTTTATATATATATATATATATAGTGCTTTTCTTCCTAGAGTCCGTTGTACTGCTTCTCCTCACCCTTTATTGACTTTTCTATTTGGTCTTATCTCCTTTTCTACTGTCCATGGTATATCTTGAAGCACTCAATGTGCAGTGGCGCTTTGCATTTCTCACATGCATAGGTAGTATGTTTGTCATAATGACGACTTCTCTGGAACCGGTGCATCGTGTTGATTGGCTAGTGAGAAGCTTTGTCATATCTTGCCTGATCTTCAACAGTAGCAGCCAGTAAAGATCTCCTTCCATGGCTCAGTGGTTTTGTGCCAAACTTTTGCATATTTGGGCTGTATACTATGTGTTTTGGAATCACATCAGTGGCAGGCCTCTTCGATCGTTTGAACACTCAATCTTTATTTTTGACCACCTGCAGCTTTTCCCTGGGCTCTTCTGGCTGACCCCTACGGCTTGTAGAGGCCCTTGGCTCTTCTGACTGGACCCTCTGGCGGGTACAGGCCCTTGGCTCTTCTGACTGGACCCTTGGCTCTTCTGACTGGACCCTCTGGCGGGTAGAGGCCCTTGGCTCTTCTGACTGGACCCTCTGGCGGGTAAAGGCCCTTGGCTCTTCATTACCAACAATGGAGGGACGTGGGGAAGATTGGGGGTGGGGGTGAGGGGTAGGTCATCATCACTGATAACGTTATTCCTGTCATGATCTGTTTGCATAGGTTTAGCATATGCATTCAACAGCCTGGCTGGAAAATGGCCAGTCCATAGTCCATATCTGACCCATCGCTATCACAATCACTCAGGACAGCATCTTTCTCATTTTGAGGGATAACTACAATGTTGCATGCCCTGTCTGGACAGTCACCTAGATCCAACATATCCAGAACTTGACTCAAAGTGAAACTAAAAGAAAGAACAGAGTAGAAAGTTAGGTAAAACAAGAACTATGTATGTGTATAACTATTTGTATACCTAGATGCACAGTGTTATCTCGCCGGTCACTATTGTTGCCGTCAACATGTTTACACATTCTATGACCACACTGAACAAAGGTGAGTAATTGCAAATGCATATATCAATACTAGACACTTTAAAGATGATGTGTACCAAAAATGTCCTATCTTTATGTTAACATACTTTACTAACCTGTTGTTTGGGAGCTTTGATGCAGCCATCCTCTTCTCATGGTGCATCCAGGAAGTAAACAGCTCTGGTCATGTGACAATTTACACTAAACATGTGACACTGCACATCATTCATTGACATTCTTTATTATTTGAATATTTGCTGGAAATGCATTGATAGATCATTCAGTAACATTTTTAGAGCCTTATAACTGAAAACGTTTTTTACAGTCACTATTGTGACCGATGGGATTAAATAGGTTAATGAAAGGTATCCAATCACAAGTGAGAGAAACCATTGACATATGAGACAGATCTGGGTTGGCCATACATAGAATCCAGAAAGCTATACACTCTTAGAAAAAAGGTGCTATCTGGAACCAAAAAGGGTTTTGGGTTATGGCGACATTCACAGAACCCATTTGCAAGATTCCACTAGACGGACCCAGACGTGGAACCCCCAAGGTAAACTGATGTACTATCCAGGCCCAATGTACTATCCAGGGGCCCAAAGGTAATCCTGGCTATGGTGACTGTGTCCTGTTGATTTCATCACCTTATATTTTGTTGGCACAATGTGCCTTGCAAAGCCCCACTGGAGGCATAAGATGGATGGACTGATGGCCCATATGTGTGTATGTGCCAATATGAACACTTTGTACAACAAGCTTGATTACATCGCAACTGCCAGCAGACTCATTTGGACCTTCTCCAGTGAAATCTCTAGAAGTAGGCCTAATGCCTAGAAGGCTTTTTTTAAATCAATGCTTGAAGTGGACTAAAACTGGTGTTGGTACTCATTTAATCAGACATAAATTCACACAACTGGACTTTCATGCTGTGAAAAATAGAGAAAGAAATAGAGAGAACTACAATTATATTAGAGAGAAGAATTCTGTTTACAGAACTCTTTAAAAAAATGTATATGGAGCTGTGGCGTAAAGATGAACAATTGTAATTGTAATGCCCAAAACCAACTTAGATTGTATCACAATACATATGAAATGTTAAAGCCACAGTCGTAAGATTTCTAGAAATGTCAAATAATGAAGTACTGTAATTCTCTTGATTTTGAAAAATATGACTCCCGTTATCATAACTACTAAATGTTGTATTTTTGCAGGCAAAGGAAACTGAACAAATGATGTACAATAGCTTTAAATCAAGTTGATCATTTCTTGAGCACTTTAATCATTTTATAATCAAGTGCTCTTTACATCTGGAAATGTCATGACTGCACATCTTGCAGATTGTGGCTTTAAGTAACCCATGCTAATTTAAAGACATTCATTGTCATGTATTACACAGAAATTGTCACAATGGACACAATAAGCTATGTATAATATTCATAGACGCAAAAAACAATAATACAGTTGTAATATGTTTGAACTGTTCAATCATAGCTGCCATATCAGTGATATTTGCACAACATTACTGACAAATAGCATAATCTTCATGATAATCAACACTATCTCCAATTGGTAGGTCAGGGAACCTTCTCAGATTTCCTTATGATTGTAACATGTTTCAGTCACAATGCTACAGTCCATTCATTGTGCATATGCAATAACACCATTATAAAACAAGTACAATCTTGAACCTGAATTTTAAAAACACCATAGCTAAGGCATAATATACGGACTTTGATGTTATAGTAAGACGATGCAGTCATAGGGCCTGTGTAAATGTAATACATTCCTTTATGTTGATCAGAATCTACTGTATAGGCTCTCAATTATAGCACAGCATGGTGGTATTTAAGTTGTTAAGTCTGCTTTTGGTTCATGGTCTTTTAAAAATATCTATACATTTTGAATGTTTAAAACATACAATATACTTGCAGTGAAGCCGCTTAACTACATCAGTTATCTAGCAGATCTCACACAAGGTCTGTTTGCTAAGTTGATGTAAAAATATAATTATATATGTATAAAAAAACTATTCTGTAGATATTCCCTCTGATACACTACTGAAGCTGTGTAAATAAACCACGTTATCACGGCTGTTGAAGGAAGTGGACCAAGCGGCAGCGTGGCGACCGTACATTTTCTTTTATTATAAAAAAATGACGCCAACAAAACAACAAATGAGAAAACAACTGTGAAGCTACAGGCTATGTGCCATAAACAAAAGTCAACCTCCAACAAAGACAGGTGGATAAAAGTGCTACCTAAGTATGGTTCTCAGAGACAACGAGCAACAGCTGTCCCTGATTGAGAACCCTACCCAGCCAAAACATAGAAATACAAATAATAGAATATAGAATACCCAACTAAACCAAAATAGAGACATAAACAGGATCGCTAAGGTCAGGGCGTGACAGTACCCCCCCCCCAACCCCCAAAGGTGCGGACTCCGGCCGCAAAACCTAAACCTATAGGGGAGGGTCTGGGTGGGCATCTATCCGCGGAGGCGGCTCAGGTGCGGGACGCAGACCCCGCTCCACCATTGGCTCACCCCACTTTGGTGGCACCTCTGGTGCGGGGAACCCTCGCTCGGGGCTTTGTGCCATGAGAACGTCGCTGGAGGCTTCGTGCCATGAGAACGTCGCTGGAGGCTTCGTGCCATGAGAACGTCGCTGGAGGCTTCGTGCCATGAGAACGTCGCTGGAGGCTTCGTGCCATGAGAACGTCGCTGGAGGCTTCGTGCCATGAGAACGTCGCTGGAGGCTTCGTGCCATGAGAACGTCGCTGGAGGCTTCGTGCCATGAGAACGTCGCTGGAGGCTTCGTGCCATGAGAACGTCGCTGGAGGCTTCGTGCCATGAGAACGTCGCTGGAGGCTTCGTGCCATGGGAACGTCGCTGGAGGCTTCGTGCCATGGGAACGTCGCTGGAGGCTTCGTGCCATGGGAACGTCGCTGGAGGCTTCGTGCCATGGGAACGTCGCTGGAGGCTTCGTGCCATGGGAACGTCGCTGGAGGCTTCGTGCCATGGGAACGTCGCTGGAGGCTTCGTGCCGTGGGAACGTCGCTGGAGGCTTCGTGCCGTGGGAACGTCGCTGGAGGCTTCGTGCCATGGGATCGTCGCTGGAGGCTTCGTGCCATGGGATCGTCGCTGGAGGCTTCGTGCCATGGGATCGTCGCTGGCGGCGTCGTGCCATGGATCGTCGCTGGCGGCTTCGTGCCTTGGATCGTCACTGGCGGCTTCGTGCCATGACTCCTCACTGGTGGCTTCGTGCCATGACTCCTCACTGGAGGCTTCGTGCCATGGGATCGTCACTGGAGGCTTCGTGCCATGGATCGTCACTGGAGGCTTCGTGCCATGGATCGTCACTGGAGGCTTCGTGCCATGGATCGTCACTGGAGGCTTCGTGCCATGGATCGTCACTGGTGGCGTCGTGCCATGGATCGTCACTGGTGGCGTCGTGCCATGGATCGTCACTGGTGGCGTCGTGCCATGGATCGTCACTGGTGGCGTCGTGCCATGGATCGTCACTGGAGGCTTCGTGCCATGGATCGTCACTCGAGGCTTCGTGCCATGGATCGTCACTCGAGGCTTCGTGCCATGGATCGTCACTCGAGGCTTCGTGCCATGGATCGTCACTGGAGGCTTCGTGCCATGGATCGTCACTGGAGGCTTCGTGCCATGGATCGTCACTGGAGGCTTCGTGCCATGGATCGTCACTGGAGGCTTCGTGCCATGGATCGTCACTGGAGGCTTCGTGCCATGGATCGTCACTGGAGGCTTCGTGCCATGGATCGTCACTGGAGGCTTCGTGCCATGGATCGTCACTGGAGGCTTCGTGCCATGGGATAGTCACTGGAGGCTTTGTGCCATGGATCATCACTGGAGTGGAGAGACACACAAGAGGCCTGGTTCTGGGAACAGGCACAGGACTCAGGCTGGGGAGACATAGAGGAGGCTAAGTGCGTAGAGCTGGCACAGGGCTTACCGGGCTGGGCAGACGTACAGGAGACCGGGTGCGTGGAGCTGGCACAAGATATACTGGGTATATAGATGCTCCAGAGGTCTGGAGCGCAGAGCTGGCACAACTCATCCTGGCTGGATGCTTACCCTAGCCCGGCAACTATGGGATGTTGGCATAGGACGCACTGGGCTGTGGATGCATACCAGCGACACAGTACATGTAACCGCAAAGCATGGTGCCTGAAGGGTCACATGCTCCTCAAAGTGACTGTCTTGCTCCAGACTCCAACCCCTCCAAACTCTTTCGTCCCTCTCCACTGCCAACCACTCCTCACTCAAATGGTCCAAGAATTCCTCCTTGGTCTCGGACTCACCCCTCAGCACAGACACCCACGTCATCTGCCCCCCCAAAAAGTTTTTTTTGGGGCTGCCTCTCAGGTTTCCGTCGTGTCCTCTCCTCCTGACCACGCTGCTTGATCCTTTGGTGGTGGGAAGTTATGTCACGGCTGTTGAAGGAAGTGGACCAAGGTGCAGCGTGGTTAGCGTGCATTTTCTTTTATTTAAAAAAATGAACCGTGAAGCAACAGGCTATGTGCCATAAACAAAAGTCAACTTCCCACTAAGACAGGTGGATAAAAGGGCTACCTAAGTATGGTTCTCAATCAGAGACAACAATAGACAGCTGTCCCTGATTGAGAACCCTACCTGGGCCAAAACATAGAAATACAAATAATAGAATATAGAATACCCACCCCAACTCACACCCTGACCAAACCAAAATAGAGACATAAACAGGATCTCTAAGGTCAGGGTGTGACACACGTCCACCTCATCTCCCACAGTTGACCACTGTCTACCATTTTGGTTGTGGATCATTGGTGGCACACTAACAGTTAGTGCACACTCAAAGCCCTAAGTCTGAAATACTGCACTAAAACAAGGAAAACTATTTAAATTATAACACATTTTCATCACCGTACTACAGCCATTGCTAATGAACGAGAGAGGTCAATTTTTCCTAAAGTACGATAGTGCTTGAATAGCTTCATATCTTTTTAAGTCTTACAGTATAATTCAGTACTTTCATGTGAAATCTTTGGGAGCATAGTTTCCTTAATTTGTCCCTACTCAACACTGAGACCGCTTGATCATTTGACGTTCCTTTATCGTCGCTTTAGCAGCACAAGTGCACAGTCGGTATTGTCTTATCTCGCTCTCATAAAGGCAGAATGTCCATGGTCATTCTGTCAACTATGGGGGGTGGTGGGACCAAGTCCTCAAGCTTGAGATAGAAGATGCGTTGCAGGCCCTGGGTGCAGAGAGTCCGTAGCTCAGGCAGTTTTCCCAGAAGGCGGGACAGGTAGTTGGGCCCAGTGGAGTCGGGGGCACAGCTGGAGACATGATCTCTGAGACAGGTGATTAGCTGGCTCTGGAACTCCTCCACCCGCTTTGGATCCTTCAGGCCGTGGCGGTCTGTGGAGAATCAGGAGACAGAAATGGCACGAGTGTGTGACCAGGTAAATCAGAGTGAACATCAAAAAGAGAGGTCATTTTTAACATTATTCTATAACACAATAACATTATGTAGGCCTATGAGTCAAGATTCATGCATATTCAGCTTGTTCAGGCAGCTCAGGTTAGGGTGAGCATAAAGCTTGACTGCAGGCTCTATGTTGCAACCTCATACTGTACTGGTTTATGGTGTCATATCTCTAGCACAGCCTGGCAGGCTGATGTGTAAGCATAGGTGGGTTGAGCTCTCACCAGTGATTATGACCAGAGTTGTGAGGCAGGAGAAGGATGACACGTCCAGGTTCATGCGGTGGAGGCTCTGGGAGAAGTCCATGATGGAGTCTATCCAGTCACCGAAACCCCGTATACACTGCATCCGGTGAAGCACCATGCCATTGCAGAAAATCAGCTTGTCCGTCTCAGGGTTGGACCTTGGGAAGAGAATATAATAGGGATGATTAACTTTTTGGGTGGGGGGGGGTCCATGTTTGTTATAGCAAAAATATCTGCACAATGTTAGTTGTGGGTGCAATCACCCCAGTCATATCCATAATGTATGTACTGAATAATCATAGCAATACAGCGAGTAATGTCAAAACAACAAAGCCATGGCTCTGATTATGCAAGCTGTTTTTTTTTTGTTTTTTTAACAGCGATAACATTTGGTTCTTCTTTTCACCTGTATGCTAGTCGCAAGATGAACAGTTCTAAGAAGGCTGACTCCAGTAGCAGCTCCTGGTCCTCGGAGCAGAAGGAGGTGAACCCAGGGATGCTCTCAGCCCACTTCCTGATCACTTCCATGGACTCCGTGAGGAGGTTGTAGAACTGTTTGATGTCACAAGTGTCCTCTTTCTCTGACAGACTGGCCACAGTCTCCTGGTACTGAATTACAAAGGAAGGAAAGAAGTTAGTTCTGTTAGTTCCATTAGGGGAATGCCCTGCATTCTCATGGTTCTATTTAGTCCAACAGCGACCTAATAATCCCCAAAAACAATAATAGATAGACCACAATGGAGAATTTTCAGTTGTCCTTACCTTGGAGTAGTCCAGTTTCTCAACACCAGAGTTTGATTCAATGTATTCTCTCACAAGAGAGGCAATGATGTCGACTCGAGACACAGCAGACGATAGGCACTGGACTGCTTTTGGTTTGGAGGGCAGGCGACCTCTTCGACCTTTTAAGCTATCTGTTCTCACAACTTCGAGAGAGAGAGAAATTGATAATGTCTTGAGCCACTGAGAACTGAGAAAGAACAGTGGTTATGGTGAGAGATGTGGTAGTAAAATTAATCTGAAGGGCTCACCTTCTTTCACCATGCCTACTGCCAGGCACTTCTGGAAACGACAGAATTGACAGCGGTTCCGTCGCCGCTTGTCAACTGGACAGTCCTTGTTGGCAAGGCACACGTATTTAGATTTTTTCTGTACAGTACGCTGCAAAGCACACAGGAAAGAAGCTTAGCTATGGTAGCTCAGTCTCTATACCAGTCCAGCAATGGCGATGCATGTATAAAATGTGTTTTGCATTGAATAAAAATGTATTAGACACAGTGCTTGACTTGGGTAGGAGCTCACCGGAGCTGAGTACCGACACCAGCATTTGTCTACTGCTACTCTTTTAGAATATAAGCTCAAAAGTATTGTGAAGCTCATGCACCTAAATATAAACAGTACCGGCACCCAAAATGAGTACCGGCACCTTTTTCAGTTCAAGTTAAGCAATGACACTCAGTTATGGAAAGAAATTGACTGAAGAGAAAGGAAAAATCTTCTCACCTTGAAAAAACCTTTGCAGCCCTCACAGGTGCGAACCCCATAGTGCTGGCAGGAGGCGTTGTCCCCACAAACAGCACAGTGACCCTCATTTTCAGTAGGGCTGTGCGGTTTCGCAGACATTCTCTCTTCAATGAGGCCTGAAACATCTAGGGTGCCTGGCTCCTGGGTTAGAGGGGAGAAGGACAGAGGGGAGGGGTGCTGATGGCCCAGAGAGAAGGGGTCTTGCTCAGCCAGCTGGGACTGGCCCAGAGGAGACAGATCCTCAACTGAGCCGGGACAGAAGGTGAAGAAAGAGGATGGCTGTGTTAATGCAGTCTTATCAGCCACCCAGCTGCCCGGGTTGGGAGAGTATGGACCGAAGGGCGAGTCCCAAACTGACGCAGGCTGGGTCTGGAAACCTGGAGTACAGGGAGACTGGGCTGACACAGGGCTGCCGAAAAAGTCAGAGCCACCAGAAGACAGGGCTTCGTCGAAGTAGCTCAGGGCCAAGGTGCCAGGGTAGCAGCCGTAAACCTGGAAGTCATCAATTTTGAAGGGCGGCTCAGGGTCCGAGGCGGTGGTAGGAGCTGTGGCAATCTGACAGGCATTAAAATCTCCAGCGTAAGTGCCCACCAGGGAGTTGATGCTAGTCAGAGAAGGGGCAGAGAGCTGGTCCGTATTACTACTCACATCCATAGCTAACCTGGAGGTAAGGTCCAGGTTCAGAGACTCTGAGTTGTAGAGGCTGTTCTCATAAGGCTGAGCTCCATGTGGGGGGACATTCATTTCTGTGGATTCAAGGTGCAGACAACTATCTGTGAGAAAATGGACTATGGCAATTTTACAGAGGGTCTGTGTGAGCTGACTTTAGGAGATCCTACAACCTTCTAGAAGCTAGTAATGAGTTTGGAGTGGACATCCTGTTCCCCTGGGTTGCCAATCCCTGAATAGCGAGGACTGTCAAATCTAGGTCATCGAAAGGCTTCACACACACACACGCACACAAACATCCACACACACACACACCCACACACACACACATCACATCTGCTGCTACCAGACTCTTATTATGATTGCTAAATACTGCACAATTTAAACACTTGCCCTCCAATCCCCCCTTCCCAAAAAAACGTGTAAATATTGGACTATAATTTGTGCCTTCCTGTATTAAACTTATGCTAACTGTTTTCAATTTTACTGAGCTATTTACTTTGTCGTATTCTTATCTTTTATTACATATTTCTTATTGTTGTTGCATTGTCGAGAAGGAACCTACAAGTAAACATTTAGTTGGACAGTGTTATACATACCACTAATAAAACTTGAAAAAGGCAGTCTGAGCCTCCCTGACTGCCCATAGATTCTTAGAAAGCATAGTTAAGTGTTTTCCTGAACTACATCTCCATTATCTGGAAATCCTTGAAGTTTAAAAACACACCAAACTACATGTCTGACACATCTGAAGGGGTTGGCTTTCAGAGCTGGGACTCAAATGAAGGAAGAGGAGTGTAGACCCCCTAATGAATGTAACAGACTGATTTGAATGTCTATCAGCACAACTAAAGTCGGGGAGACTCTGTATCCGTGTCCTTGTAGCCACACTAGTATGCTTTCATCTGACTGTTACATTGCTTTATAAATAGTGTAGCTGGCAGTACATTAGACTAGGACACAGAAGGTGCACAACAGAGGCACTATGTGGGAACACCTGTGGTACCTCATACTGGTCTTATCATGCAGCATTCTTATAACTGAATAACAGTATTAACATACTGTATGATTGTATAATGATCATTTCTTGTTATTTTTGACTTACCTTGCAGCAATTGACTGGCAAATATATTTTCTGACTAACTTTTATTTGCCCCCCCCCCCCCCTCCCCCCCATCAACTGTGGATGACATGCCCCCAGTTCTAAGGTATTTTGCATTTATGTATTTTTAGATGTATGCATCTCAGGACAAAATGGTTTTAATGTCAATAATAAAGTAAATAGCAAGGATGATTCATTACCTAAATAAATGTACTTAGAGAATGCACTGTAATATCATACTGAAAGCAATACCTGGAAGCTGGGAGCTTGCTTACATGTTTATATCTCAATAGTATTTTAAGCAATATCCATAGTTACCTTGCATCTGAAGTTGCTCTGCAGTTCTGTTATTGAGATCTTGGGAACACATTTATACAATCAATTTTATTTTGCCATTACGTCAGAGGGACGCCCCCTTTAATGGTGCATTCAAGACAACTGGGAACTCGGACGAATACGAGGTGAAATCATGACGTCAGTGATTTTTCGGACGGAAAGCCGGAGCTCTAGAAAGAGGCCCGAATTCCCGAGTTGGAATTCCTAGTTGGATGATTGTTCAAAACGATTTTTCCCAGTCGGAACTCGTTTCTTTCAGAGTTCACAGTTGTCTTGAACGCACTGAAGTCCCTGTTTTGAGCGCGGTGTAATTTCCCATACAAGCAATGCAGGGGCAAGGATCTGAAGCCAATCAGCTCGTATTCAGTCAGACACCCTTTCAAGTGACGCGCTTGCGGGATTCCATTGATGCAAACGTCCCCAGAGTCATATAATCCACATTTGATACAAACACAGTGAGACAGGAAAAAAATAATATATATATAAAAAAATACATAACTTTACGCAGAGCAAAACAAAACGGCAACTTTCGATGACTCAAACAACTTTCAGTCGCTCTTTGGGCAATTATAACAAACATAATCAGGCATGCTCGCTTAAACACAATGAGGAGGTCGCGACAAAACGAAAAATATTTATTGCATTTTTACCCAATGTTAAAGATAGGTGGTAAAATGGTGTTGATTCAGCCAATCAAAGATGATAGATTTGACAAATTGGCACCTTTATCACACCTGCTTACCTCAGCCTGGTTTAACTTAGTTGTACTGGCCTATATGTATGTTTGTCATGTTAGTATTTTCCTTTCCCATGACACATGTTTTGCTGCTACAGTGACTATTCTTGGCCATTACATGCTGATAAAAGTATATTATATTGTGTGTGTATATATACTGATCAAAAAAATAAAGGGAACACTAAAATAACACATCCTAGATCTGAATGAATGAAATATTCTTATTAAATACTTTTTTCTTTACATAGTTGAATGTGCTGACAACAAAATCACACAAAAATTATCTATGGAAATCAAATTTATCAACCCATGGAGGTCTGGATTTGGAGTCACACTCAAAATTAAAGTGGAAAACCATACTACAGGCTAATCCAACTTTGATGTAATGTCCTTAAAACAAGTCAAAATGAGGCTCAGTAGTGTGTGTGGCCTCCACGTGCCTGTATGACCTCCCTACAACGCCTGGGCATGCTCCTGATGAGGTGGCGGATGGTCTCCTGAGGGATCTCCTCAGGAGATCTAACTAAAGCATCCGCCAACTCCTGGACAGTCTGTGGTGCAACGTGGCGTTGGTGGATGCAGCGAGACATGATGTCCCAGATGTGCTCAATTGGATTCAGGTCTGGGGAACGGGCGGGCCAGTCCATAGCATCAATGCCTTCCTCTTGCAGGAACTGCTGACACACTCCAGCCACATGAGGTCTAGCATTGTCTTGCATTAGGAGGAACCCAGGGCCAACCGCACCAGCATATGGTCTCACAAGGGGTCTGAGGATCCTATCTCGGTACCTAATGGCAGTCAGGCTACCTCGGGCGAGCACATGGAGGGCTGTGTGGCCCCCCAAAGAAATGCCACCCCACACCATGACTGACCCACTGCCAAATCGGTCATGTTGGAGGATGTTGCAGGAAGCAGAACGTTCTCCACGGCGTCTCCAGACTCTGTCACGTCTGTCACATGTGCTCAGTGTGAACCTGCTTTAATCTGTGAAGAGCACAGGGCGCCAGTGTCGAATTTGCCAATCTTGGTGTTCTCTGGCAAATGAAAAACGTCCTGCATAGTGTTGGGCTGTATGCACAACCGCCACCTGTGGACGTCGGGCGCTCATACCACCCTCATGGAGTCTGTTTCTGACCATTTGAGCAGACACATGCACATTTGTGGCCTCCTGGAGGTCATTTTTCAGGGCTCTGGCAGTGATCCTCCTGCTCCTCCTTGCACAAAGGCGGAGGTAGCGGTCCTGCTGCTGGGTTGTTGCCCTCCTACTGCCTCCTCCACGTCTCCTGGTGTACTGGCTTGTCTCCTGGTAGTGCCTCCATGCTCTGGACACTACGCTGACAGACACAGCAAACCTTCTTGTCACAGCTCGCATTGATGTGCCATCCTGGATGAGCTGCACTACCTGAGCCACTTGTGTGGGTTGTAGACTCCGTCTCATGCCACCACTAGAGTGAAAGCACCGCCAGCATTCAAAAGTGACCAAAACATCAGCCAGGAAGCATAGGAACTGAGAAGTGGTCTGTGGTCACCACCTGCAGAACCAATCCTTTATTGGGGGTGTCTTGCTAATTACCTATAATTTCCACCTGTTGTCTATTCCATTTGCACAACAGCATGTGAAATTTATTGTCAATCAGTGTTGCTTCCGAAGTGGACAGTTTGATTTCACAGAAGTGTGATTGACTTGGAGTTACATTGTGTTGTTTAAGTGTTCTCTTTATTTTTTTGAGCAGTGTATATATACACAGTCATTCATAATGTCACATGTACCATATAGTTCATGTGCAGGAGAGGCAGTCAAAGAGGATGTGGTTACCTAAAACTTGTAATGGAGATGCAAATGTTTTATTTATTTATTTAACCTTTATTTAACTAGTCAAGTCAGTTAAGAACAAATTCTTATTTACAATGACAGCCTACCCCGGCCAAACCCAGACTACGCTGGGCCAATTGTGCGCCGCCCTATGGGACTCCCAATCACAGCCGGATGTGATGCAGCCTCCATGCAGGCAGACGGTATGTACATAGTATCTCAGTGTCAGTCTGGGGCCTAGTCCGACATTATGAACATACTGTAGTCTCGGTGATGGGCTCAAATCACACAATCCAGGCAGGCTGTTACTATCTCCTTTCCACGCCTGGAGTTCGAATTTCCTCATGTAGAGGCGTGGGGTAAATTGAGACATTTTTTACATTCAGCATCACTCTGTCCTGGGAAATATAGTATTCTTTCAAACAAAGATATCTACATATATTTCAGGATGTTGTGTATCCTTGGAAATAATCAGAATACATGTAAACATTACAGTTTTGAAAACATAGCTTGTCCAGACACTTATGACTGCTTAACACTGCACAATGTAAACACTTGCCCCCAATCCCCCCTTTCCCAAAACACATGCTTTTCTATATTATACTTATGCTAAATGTTTATTCTATTCTACTTAGCCATTTAGTGTTCTTATATTTTATTATTTATTATGTCTTGGCACAACTTACCCTGGGAATGGGCTAAGTTGAGCATAAGGACAGGGTAAATTGAGTTGCCTACAAATGTATGTACAGAATTAAATATGACCACTACCCTTTTATTTTTATTTTTTTATTTATTTCACCTTTATTTAACCAGGTAGGCTAGTTGAGAACAAGTTCTCAATTACAACTGCGACCTGGCCAAGATAAAGCATAGCAGTGTGAGCAGACAACAGAGTTACACATGGAGTAAACAATTAACAAGTCAATAACACAGTAGAAAAAAAGGGGAGTCTATATACAATGTGTGCAAAAGGCATGAGGAGGTAGGCGAATAATTACAATATTGCAGAATTAACACTGGATTGATAAATGATCATGTACAGGTAGAGATATTGGTGTGCAAAAGAGCAGAAAAGTAAATAAATAAAAACTGTGGGGATGAGGTAGGTGAAAATGGGTGGGCTATTTACCAATAGATTATGTACAGCTGCAGCGATCGGTTAGCTGCTCAGATAGCTGATTGAAGTTGGTGAGGGAGATAAAGGTCTCCAACTTCAGCGATTTTTGCAATTCGTTCCAGTCACAGGCAGCAGAGTACTGGAACGAAAGGCGTCCGAATGAGGTGTTGGCTTTAGGGATGATCAGTGAGATACACCTGCTGGAGCGCGTGCTACGGATGGGTGTTGCCATCGTGACCAGTGAACTAAGATAAGGCGGAGCTTTACCTAGCATGGCCTTGTAGACGACCTGGAGCCAGTGGGTCTTGCGACGAATATGTAGCGAGGGCCAGCCGACTAGAGCATACAAGTCACAGTGGTGGGTAGTATTGTCAGGATTTGGCCAGGGTTGTTCCGGGTTTTGGTCACTAGATGCCCCCATTGTGCTTTTTGACCTTATGTTTTTTCCCTTGTTCCCCATTATTATTTGCACCTGTGCCTCGTTTCCCCTGATTGTATTTAAACCCTTAGTTTCCCTCAGTTCTGTGCTCTGTGTTTGTATGTTAGCACCCAGCCCTAGTGTTCTGTGTATTCTTGTCGATTCCGGTGGATGCTCTTGTGGAATTCTGTTTTTGTTTTTGAGTATCTCTTGAGGCTTTTTTGTGCTATTCCTACCACCTTTTGGATTTGCCATTTTTGTATTTAAGGACTTCTCCTTTTTACTTTATTAAATACACCGTCTTAAGTACTGCTGTGTCTGCCTCATCTTCTGGGTTCTGCTGACTATTCGTGGCTCAGTTGGTTAAGTGACTGTTTCTCACTCTGGAGACCCAGGTTCGTAACCGGGTCCTGACAAGTATAAGGTACTTTAGTGACAAAACGGATGGCACTGTGATAAACTGCATCCAGTTTGCTGAGAAGAGTGTTGGAAGCAATTTTGTAGATGACATCGCCGAAGTCGAGGATCGGTAGGATAGTCAGTTTTACTAGGGTAAGCTTGGCAGCGTGAGTGAAGGAGGCTTTGTTACGGAATAGAAAGCCGACTCTTGATTTGATTTTCGATTGGAGATGTTTGATATGGGTCTGGAAGGAGAGTTTGCAGTCTAGCCAGACACCTAGGTACTTATAGGTGTCCACATATTCAAGGTCGGAACCATCCAGTGTGGTGATGCTAGTCGGGCATGCGGGTGCAGGCGGCGATCGGTTGAAAAGCATGCATTTGGTTTTACTAGCGTTTAAGAGCAGTTGGAGGCCACGGAAGGAGTGTTGTATGGCATTGAAGCTCGTTTGGAGGTTAGATAGCACAGTGTCCAATGACGGGCCGAAAGTATATAGAATGGTGTCGTCTGCGTAGAGGTGGATCAGGGAATCGCCCGCAGCAAGAGCAACATCATTGATATATACAGAGAAAAGAGTCGGCCCGAGAATTGAACCCTGTGGCACCCCCATAGAGACTGCCAGAGGACCGGACAGCATGCCCTCCGATTTGACACACTGAACTCTGTCTGCAAAGTAATTGGTGAACCAGGCAAGGCAGTCATCCGAAAAACCAAGGCTTCTGAGTCTGCCGATAAGAATATGGTGATTGACAGAGTCGAAAGCCTTGGCAAGGTCGATGAAGACGGCTGCACAGTACTGTCTTTTATCGATGGCGGTTATGATGTCGTTTAGTACCTTGAGTGTGGCTGAGGTGCACCCGTGACCGGCTCGGAAACCAGATTGCATAGCGGAGAAGGTACGGTGGGATTCGAGATGGTCAGTGACCTGTTTGTTGACTTGGCTTTCGAAGACCTTAGATAGGCAAGGCAGAATGGATATAGGTCTGTAACAGTTTGGGTCCAGGGTGTCTCCCCCTTTGAAGAGGGGGATGACTGCGGCAGCTTTCCAATCCTTGGGGATCTCAGACGATATGAAAGAGAGGTTGAACAGGCTGGTAATAGAGGTTGCGACAATGGCGTCGGATAGTTTCAGAAATAGAGGGTCCAGATTGTCAAGCCCAGCTGATTTATACGGGTCCAGGTTTTGCAGCTCTTTCAGAACATCTGCTATCTGGATTTGGGTAAAGGAGAACCTGGAGAGGCTTGGGCGAGGAGCTGCGGGGGGGCCGGAGCTGTTGGTCGAGGTTGGAGTAGCCAGGCGGAAGGCATGGCCAGCCGTTGAGAAATGCTTGTTGAAGTTTTCAATAATCATGGATTTGTCGGTGGTGACCGTGTTCCCTAGCCTCAGTGCAGTGGGCAGCTGGGAGGAGGTGCTCTTGTTCTCCATGGACTTCTCAGTGTCCCAAAACTTTTTGGAGTTGGAGCTACAGGATGCAAACTTCTGCCTGAAGAAGCTGGCCTTAGCTTTCCTGACTGACTGCGTGTATTGGTTCCTGACTTCCCTGAACAGTTGCATATCGCGGGGACTGTTCGATGCTATTGCAGTCCGCCACAGGATGTTTTTGTGCTGGTCGAGGGCAGTCAGGTCTGGAGTGAACCAAGGGCTGTATCTGTTCTTAGTTCTGCATTTTTTGAACGTAGCATGCTTATCTAAGATGGTGAGGAAGTTACTCTTAAAGAATGACCAGGCATCCTCAACTGACGGGATGAGGTCAATGTCCTTCCAGGGTACCCGGGCCAGGTCGATTAGAAAGGCCTGCTCACAGAAGTGTTTTAGGGAGCGTTTGACAGTGCTGAGGGGTGGTCATTTGACTGCGGCACCGTAGCGGATACAGGCAATGAGGCAGTGGTCGCTGAGTTCCTGATTGAAGACAGCGGAGGTGTATTTGGAGGGCCAGTTGGTCAGGATGACGTCTATGAGGGTGCCCTTGCTTACAGAGTTAGGGTTGTACCTGGTGGGTTCCTTGATGATTTGTGTGAGATTGAGGGCATCTAGCTTAGATTGTAGGACTGCCGGGGTGTTAAGCATATCCCAGTTTAGGTCACCTAACAGAACAAACTCTGAAGCTAAATGGGTGGCAATCAATTCACAAATGGTGTCCAGGGCACAGCTGGGAGCTGAGGGGGGTCGGTAGCAGGCGGCAACAGTGAGCGACTTATTTCTGGAGAGAGTAATTTTCAGAATTAGTAGTTCGAACTGTTTGGGTATGGACCTGGAAAGTATGACATTACTTTGCAGGCTATCTCTGCAGTAGACTGCAACTCCTCCCCCTTTGGCAGCTCTATCTTGACGGAAGATGTTATAGTTGGGTATGGAAATCTCTGAATTTTTGGTGGCCTTCCTGAGCCAGGATTCAGACACGGCAAGGACATCAGGGTTAGCAGAGTGTGCTAAAGCAGTGAGTAAAACAAACTTAGGGAGAAGGCTTCTGATGTTGACATGCATGAAACCAAGGCTTTTTCGATCACAGAAGTCAACAAATGAGGGTGCCTGGGGACATGCAGGGCCTGGGTTTACCTCCACATCACCCGCGGAACAGAGAAGGAGTAGTATGAGGGTGCGGCTAAAGGCTATCAAAACTGGTCGCCTAGAGCGTTGGGGACAGAGAATAAGAGGAGCAGATATCTGGGCATGGTAGAATATATTCAGGGCATAATGCGCAGACAGGGGTATGGTGGGGTGCTGGTACGGCGGAGGTAAGCCCAGGCACTGGGTGATGATGAGAGAGGTTTTATCTCTGGACATGCTGGTTGTAATGGGTGAGGTCACCGCATATGTGGGAGGTGGGACAAAGGAGGTATCAGGGGTATGAGGAGTGGGACAAGGGGCTCCATTGTGAACTAAAACAATGATAACTAACCTGAGCAACAGTATACAAGGCATATTGACAATTGAGAGAGACATACAGCGAGGCATACAGTAATCACAGGTGTTGAACTGGGAAAGCTAGCTAAAACAGTGGGTGAAACAACAGCTAATCAGCTAGCATAACAACAGCAGGTAAAATGGCATTGACTAGGCAACGGGACCGACAGATAAAACAAACAAGCAGAATGGAGTACCGTGATTAATGGACAGTCCAGCGTGCATCAGCTATGTAGCCAAGTGATCAGAGTCCATGGGGCAGGGGGGCTGGACTGGCGAGTGTTATCCAGGTTAAAAAACTAACAATGACTAAATAGCTTGTAGCTGGTTAGCTTCTGGAGGTTCTTGAGTGTGTTCTAAAAATTAAAAATAATAGCGATTCCGTATCACATTGGTTGAGGCAGGTTTCCGGAAGGTATAAAAAAATAAAATAAAACAAATTTAAATTAAAAATCGGGAAGAGATAGAAAGTACATATGGGCCACTGCGTGTTTAAAACCATGCCTGTCTTTACTTCCCAAACACAATTCAACACAATCACTTTTTTGTCTTTTAATAATTTAAAAGATTTAATACAGGCTTAACACCTAACAAATACTTTTAATATCGGCCAGGCCGTGGTGTTAGCTCATTTCCCAGCGATAATGACTAGCGTTATGCCTGGGAAGAAAACACTTCAATTTGCTCAACCTCAAGGAAAACATTTTGACTACATTAGCCCACACAGCTACAAGGATGCACTTTCGGTGGCAGGTAACCTAGCAGTTAAGGGAGTTAGGCCAGTAACCAAAAGGTCGCTGGTTTGAATTCCCGAGCCATGAAGGTAGAAAAATCTGCAATTCTGCCCTTGAGCAAGGCAGTTAACCCCCAACAACTGGTCCCCAGGCGTCGATGACGTGGCCGTTGATTAAGGCAGCCCCCTGCACATCTCTGATTCAGAGGGGTTGGGTTAAATACAGAAGACATTTTGGTTGAATGCATTCACTTGTGCAATTGACTTGGTATGCCCTTTTCCTTTCCTTCTAGGTTCAGAACCTCGCATCGAAGCTTATAGAGACCCCATCTGATGTATAGAACAATCTTAAAATGATCTACTTTGGTTTCGATACAAGCATCATGAAACCTCTTAACACAATTCAATCATTTGACTTGGTGAAAATCATTTTTTTGGGACGTAACTTGGTTACCACTTTTTCCATGTGGTTTCTTAATTTCATGAAGTCTGTGAAGGATGACCTCTTCCTAAATATTTGGTAAAAGGATTAATTTTGTGTATGGCTTCCTAGAAACAAGGGGTGGCTCAACTAACCCTTTTGCTCAATTTACCCCACTCTTCCCTACAGTTTAGCTTCCTGCCACATCCTGCACTGCACACTCATATTGTGCTGGTTGCCTGTGAATAGCATCCATAACTCCATGACCACTCTGGAGTACTCAAAACTATTCATCTGTAAATGAGCTGAGTGTAGTGGAACACACAAACAATTCAGTTGCTTACTCAATCGGCATTGAGCCATCAAAATAACACACAATTAGCCTGACAAGCTGAAGACCTGGTCTCTAGCCTAGGCGGCAAATTGTAGCTCCATTATTTACGGACTGACTAGCCTAATTATAAAATGAACTCTCAAACAGATAACCAATGGGAACTAATGCAATGGTAGGGGTAGCATGTGGGCTACCTAAAACCCTGACACGTGACACATTCCTGTCTAAATATCAAGGCCATTACTCTGAAGGAAGCCAGACCCAGTCTCACTGAGGAGACCCATGCTGCCTGCATGTGATGACTGAACCAGGCTTTATTCCAGTTAGGCCTTACTGTGTTCTGATTCTTCCTCTGTAGTTAAATGTGCCAAGAGAAAAAAAGAAACCTCGTTACTTGTCTGACCGAACAACAGGGTAGTGTCTCCAGTGACATAGGCTATACTTGGTATATGGTAACATCAGTGGAATCCCTGTTTGTAATATCACCTTGGGTCTGGGAGGGTTGAGGGAAGAATGCAAAAGTGCCTCCTTGTCAAATGACTTTTTGTCTTACGACATCTGTTAAATGAATATTAACACAGCAGAGATCACAACCAGGAAAAGGTACAGAAATAGCTTTGCTTCCAAGAATTCTTGTCGTCATTCATATGGCATGAATAAGTGCTTTCGTGAAAGGACACAAGCATGCTTTCTAGAGCTCCTGCATTCGTCATCAATGTCCTTATCAGGTTCCACTATCTGTTACTCAAATGAAAAAAAAGAATCACAAGTAAATACATGAAGCGTTTTAAATTTAGACAACTGGAATTATTTTACAACCTATGATCCTTCACAGCTGAGCACAAGCCGGCCCCGCTGTTGAACTCAATTCCCTCGTTACCGTCTGCAGACCCCATGCCCCCGCCATGTATGCATGAACCCGGGTGATCCCTTGAGACAAACCTGGACATTTACCAAGATTTCATCACAACTCCACCGCTTAATTCTAAGGCCATCGCACTACGTACCAGGAGGAGACATGCCCATAAAATAACAACAGCAGTAGGCCTAGACATTGAACCATCATCTTTTGAGCACAAGCCATTTTTCACTCATTTGTAATGCGACCAATGTCATGCACTCAATGTAATAATAATTTCATTCACACTTCAATGAGTCCACTGGACAATATTTCTATAATGATGCCCACACACACTAAAGCACTTTGCATCTAGCTGTGGATAATATGTAGGCTATCTTTGTCTACACATGAATCAATGACACAAAGGTTTAATTTAATGCATATGATTTGACATGACCTTATGACTTGACCATTCTAATTTAGCTAGCTAGTTGAGTTGTGTGATTTGTATTAACTAGTTGGCTACTTGGGAATGGGCTGTTGAAATGACTAAATTAAAAGTGCAATAACATATAAGCCTTGTTCGATCTTCATCTGTAGCCTTTCATGTCCAAGCTCAGTAGATGCCAACTCAACCCCATTAGAAACGAATGGGCTGTAGAAGTCATCTGCCCCTCCAGTTCAGCAGAGAACAGTGGTATCACATCAAGGCTTTCCCGTTATGCTGAGGCTAGCACCAAAGATGTTTATAGCTTAACCAAGATAGACCACTGCCTGTCGTTTGCAATGGGAACTAATGAGTCATCGTGGGATAAACAAGCAAGGAGGTGGGCAGAGTCAAGCACCAGCTATAGAGATCGTATATGCGTGTTCTAGCATGCGTCTGCATATTTCCACTAGGGCGCGCCTCCTCTGTGAAGAGCGCAATAACTCAATTCGCCTTTGCACTCCAAAACAACGCGATTTATTTATTTTTTTGCTAAGGTTAAGGTCTACAAAACTTAGTCCACTATGTTCATAACATATTCTAGTTCTGGGAACAGGAAACGGTATTGAGATTAAACGTTCCATCGAATGTCGCTCGTTCCACCTCCCAAATGGGCTTCCTATCACTACCATATTTGGTAGTGAGTGCAAACGCCAAGCGGGTACTTCACATTTATACATCCGGTGAAATATATGTCTCATTGTTCCATCTGTGCTAGCACCACATCAGTACTGGTATATACTATACATGCTCCATCTGGTGGTGCAATATGGGACTGATAATGATGATTATAATATGGGAGCGATATGGGTTGATATGTGCAACCCTACATTGCATTTTGGTACACCAGAAGTACATTAATTTCCAAAGGAACGCTGTGTTTGCCTTACAGCATTGCGTTACAGAGCGTTCAGTGTGGTGCCCACGTTGGATTTATCGAGCGTATGCATCAAAGTATGTGTACACGGCTGGACAGAAATGGCATCAGAAGGCGAATGTTTAACTTTTGTTGCACACATATCCATATGATGCTCGGTACCAGTTTGCACAAAACCGTGTCAGTGTGATCGAGGCGTGCGTGTACAAAACCTTCCTACTATTGAGCTGCACCCCCTTTTGACATCAGAACAGCCTGCATTCGTCGGGACATGGACTCTACAGGGTGTCGAAAGCGTTCCACGGGGATGCTGGCCCATGTTGACGACAATGCTTCCAACAGTTGTGCCATGTTGGCTGGACACACGGGTAACTGTTGAGTGTGGGAAACCCAGCAGCGTTGCAGTTCTTGACATACTCAAACACGGTGCACCTGGCACCTACTACCATTATCTGTTCAAAGGCACTTAAATCTTTTGTCTTGCCTAGTCACCCTTTGAATGGCACACATACAAAAATCTAAATTCTTTCTTTAACCTGTCTCCTCCCCTTCATCTACACTGAATAATGTGAATTTAACAGGTGACAACAATAAGGGATCATAGCTTTCACCTGGATTCACCTGGTTAGTCTATGTCATGGAAAGATAATATTTTGTACACACAGTGTAGTTCTCAATTACCATCTGGAAGTAAAGTGATATTATTGGAAGCCTACAATACTATATTTATTATACTGTCATACGCATGTAGGCTAGGAGAAACAAATATATATAATTTTCAACTTATTTTAGAAGAAATAGGGAATTATTTAAGAAAAAGGCAGGGGTGCCGATATATTTGGCCCGATGTCACGTTCTGACCATCGTTCGTGTGTGTTTTCCTTGTTTTAGTGTTGGTCAGGACGTGAGCTGGGTGGGCATTCTATGTTGTGTGTCTGGTTTGTCCATTTCTATGTTAGGCCTGATATGGTTCTCAATCAGAGGCAGGTGTTAGTCATTGTCTCTGATTGGGAACCATATTTAGGTAGCCTGTTTTGTGTTGGGTTTTGTGGGTGATTGTTCCTGTCTTTGTGTTTGTGGCACCAGATAGGACTGGTTTGGTTTTTGCACGTTTCTTGTTTTGTAGATTGTCGTACTTTCATCTTTATTAAAGATGCACAAAACTAACCACGCTGCATTTTGGTCCGCCTCTCTTTTCCCACAAGAAAACCATTACAGAATCACCCACCAACCAAGGACCAAGCGGCGTGGTAAACATAGGCAGCAGCAACAGCAGCAGCAGGAGAAGCGACAGGTGCAGCAGCAGCAACAGCAGCAGCAGGAGAAGCGACAGGTACAGCAGGAGCAACAGCAGCAGCAGCAGAAGCAGCAGCAGGAGAAGCAACAGAGGCAGCAGCAGAAGCAGCAGCAGGAGAAGCAGCAGGATCAACAGCAGCAGTGGGAGAGGCTGCACTATTTGGAGAAATGGACTTGGGAGGAGATCCTTGACGGGAAAGGACCCTGGGCAGCGCCAGGGGAATATTGCCGCCCCAAAGCCGAGCTGGAGGCAGCGAAAGCAGAGAGGCGGCATTATGAGGAGCTAGCACGGCAGAGCGGCTGGAAGCCCGAGAGGCACCCCCAAAAATTTATTGGGGGGGGGGGGCACAGGGAGAGTGTGGCAGAGGCATGAGCCAGACCTGAGCCAACTCCCCCTGTTAACCGTAAGGAGCCATGGATGTTATCGGAGCTATCGGTGAAGCTGAGGGCTGAGTCTGAGAGGGTCGAGGAGTTATTGGACAGAATGGAGGAGAGTGAACGGATGGGAGATGAGGAGACACTCGAGGAGGTGTTAATATGATGACATGATGACTCCTTGCTGTCCCCAGTCCACCTGGCCGTGCTGCTGCTCCAGTTTCAACTGACCTGAGCCCTAGGACCATGCCCCAGGACTACTTGACATGATGACTCCTTGCTGTCCCCAGTCCACCTGGCCGTGCTGCTGCTCCAGTTTCAACTGTTCTGCCTTATTATTATTCGACCATGCTGGTCATTTATGAACATTTGAACATCTTGGCCATGTTCTGTTATAATCTCTACCCGGCACAGCCAGAAGAGGACTGGCCACCCCACATAGCCTGGTTCCTCTCTAGGTTTCTTCCTAGGTTTTGGCTTTTCTAGGGAGTTTTTCCTAGCCACCGTGCTTCTACACCTGCATTGCTTGCTGTTTGGGGTTTTAGGCTGGGTTTCTGTACAGCACTTTGAGATATCAGCTGATGTACGAAGGGCTATATAAATAAATTTGATTTGATTAATAGAATTGGGGGAGTGTGAAGAGAGAGAGAGGAGTTGCTTTGGCGTAGTATGCAAGGCATTCGCCCTCAGGTGTGTGTCCCCAGCCTGGTACCACCAGTGCCGGCACCCCGCACCAGGCTGTCTCTCCGTTCCATCAACACAGGTGCTCCCGCCTGTCCGGCGCTACCAGAGGCGCCAGAGCCCCTCAGTCCAGAGGCGCCAGAGCCCCTCAGTCCAGAGGCGCCAGAGCCCCTCAGTCCAGAGGCGCCAGAGCCCCTCAGTCCAGAGGCGCCAGAGCCCCTCAGTTCAGCGCCGCCTGAGCTACCCGTCTGCCCAGCGCCGCCTGAGCTACCCGTCTGCCCAGCGCCGCCTGAGCTACCCGTCTGCCCAGCGCCGCCTGAGCTACACGTCTGCCCAGCGCCACCAGTCTGCCCAGCGCCGTCAGCGCCGCCAGTCTGCCCAGCGCCGTCAGCGCCGCCAGTCTGCCCAGCGCCGTCAGCGCCGGCCAGTCTGCCCAGCGCCGTCAGCGCCGCCAGTCTGCCCAGCGCCGCCAGTCTGCCCAGCGCCGCCAATCTGCCCAGCGCCGTCAGTGCCGCCAGTCTGCCCAGCGCCGCCAGTCTGCCCAGCGCCGTCAGCGCCGCCAGTCTGCCCAGCGCCGCCAGTCTGCCAAGATCCGCCATCCAGCCAGGATCTGCCAGAACTGCCAGTCAGCCAGGATCCACCAGTCAACCAGGATCCGCCATTCCGCCAGGATCTGCCATTCAGCCAGGATCTGCCATTTAACCAGTCAGCCAGGATCTGCCATTCAGCCAGGGTCTGCCATTCAGCCAGGGTCCGCCATTCAGCCAGGGTCCGCCATTCAGCCAGGGTCCGCCATTCAGCCAGGGTCCGCCATTCAGCCAGGGTCCGCCATTCAGCCAGGATCTGCCAGAACTACCATTCAGCCAGGATCCGCCATTCAGCCAGGATCCGCCATTCAGCCAGGATCCGCCATTCAGCCAGGATCTGCCATTCAGCCAGGATCCGCCAGTCAGCCAGGATCTGCCAGAACTGCCAGTCAGCCAGGGTCTGCCATTCAGCCAGGGTCTGCCATTCAGCCAGGGTCCGCCATTCAGCCAGGGTCCGCCATTCAGCCAGGGTCCGCCATTCAGCCAGGATCTGCCAGAACTGCCAGTCAGCCAGGGTCTGCCATTCAGCCAGGGTCCGCCATTCAGCCAGGGTCCGCCATTCAGCCAGGATCTGCCAGAACTGCCAGGATCTTCCAGATCCGCCATTCAGCCAGGATCCGCCATTCAGCCAGGATCCGCCAGAACTGCCAGTCAGCCAGGATCCGCCATTCAGCCAGGATCCGCCAGAACTGCCAGTCAGCCAGGATCCGCCAGTCAGCCAGGATCCGCCAGTCAGCCAGGATCCGCCAGTCAGCCAGGGTCCGCCATTCAGCCAGGATCCGCCATTCAGCCAGGATCTGCCAGAACTGCCAGTCTGCCAGGATCTTCCAGATCCGCTAGTCAGCCAGGATCCGCCATTCAGCCAGGATCCGCCAGAACTGCCAGTCAGCCAGGATCCGCCATTCAGCCAGGATCTGCCAGGATCCGCCAGTCAGCCAGGATCCGCCAGTCAGCCAGGATCTGCAGGAACCGCCAGCCAGCCAGGATCTGCCAGAACCACCAGCCAGCCAGAATCTGCTCGACTCATCAACCTGCCTGAGCTTCCTCTCAGTCCTGAGCTTCCTCTCAGTCCTGAGCTTCCTCAGTCCCGAGCTGCCCCTCAGTCCGGAGCTGCCCCTCAGTCCAGTGTGGCCCATTGTTAGGGTTCCTAGGCCAAGGTTAGCGGCGAGGGTCGCCACTCAAGGGACGCTAAGCAGGGGGACTAAGACAATTATGGAGTGGGGTCCACGTCCAGCGCCAGAGCCGCCACTGCGGACAGATGCCCACCCAGACCCTCCCCTATAGGTTTAGGTTGTGCGTTCGGAGTCCGCACCTTGAGGGGGGGGGTACTGTCACGTTCTGACCATCGTTCGTGTGTGTTTTCCTTGTTTTAGTGTTGGTCAGGACGTGAGCTGGGTGGGCATTCTATGTTGTGTGTCTGGTTTGTCCATTTCTATGTTAGGCCTGATATGGTTCTCAATCAGAGGCAGGTGTTAG